>NW_027010510.1:0-31118 GCF_036934945.1 Oncorhynchus masou masou | reverse complement strand
ATCCAGGACTCGCCCAAACAATTAGAGCTTCTACTAATCCACCTTTCCAGAAACAAGTTTCTCACCATTGCGGCTTGTTATAGACCCCTCTGCACCCCAGCTGCGCCTTGGACACCATATGTGAATTGATTGTCCCCCATCTATCTTCTAGAGCTCATACCGCTAGGCGACCTGGCAACTGGGACATGCTTAACAACCCAAACATCCTACAATCTAAACTAGATGCCCTCAATCTCACACAAATCATCAAGGAACCTACCATGGACACCCTCTTAGATTATCATCCTGACCAACCTGCCCTCTACATACACCTCTGCTGTCTTCAACCAGGATCTCACTGCCTCATTGCCTTCATGTGTAATGGGTCCGTAGTCATACGACCACCCCTCATCACTGTCAAAACGCTCCCTAAAACACGTCAGCGAACAGGCCTTTCTAATCGACCTGGACCCCTGTAAATTAGCTGGGCTAAACAATCTGGAGCCTACAAATCAGCTGGACAATCTGGACCCTACAAATCAGCTGGGCTAAACAAACGGGACCCCTATAAATCAGCTGGGCAATCTGGACCATACAAATAAGCTGGGCAATCTGGACCCTACAAATCAGCTGGGCTAAACAATGTGGACCCCTACAAATCAGCTGGGCTGGACAGTCTGACCCTACAAATCAGCTGGGCTAAGCAATCTGGACCCCTACAAATCAGCTGGACAACCTGGACCCCTAAATATCAGCTGGACAATCTGTACCCCTACAAATCAGCTGGACAATCTGGAGCCATACATATCAGCTGGGCTGGACAATCTGGACCCTACAAATCAGCTGGACAACCTGGAACCCTACATAACAGCTGGACAATCTGGACCCCTACAAATCAGCTGTGCTAGACAATCTGGACCCTTACAAATCAGCTGGACAATCTGGACCCCTATAAATCAGCTGGATAGGACAATCTGGACCCCTACAAATCAGCTGGACAATCTGGACCCCTACAAATCAGCTGTGCTAGACAATCTGGACCCTTACAAATCAGCTGGACAATCTGGACCCCTATAAATCAGCTGGGTAGGACAATCTGGACCCCTACAAATCAGCTGGACAATTTGGACCCTACAAATCAGCTGGGCAATCTGGACCCCTACAAATCAGCTGAACAATCTGGACCCCTACAAATCAGCTGGACAATCTGGACCCTACAAATCAGCTGGACAATCTGGACCGTACAAGTCAGCTGGACAATCTGGACCCCTACAAATCCACTGGGCTGGACAATCTGGACTCCTACAAATCAGCTGGACAATCTGTACCCTCTCTCTCACTGCTTTGCTTTATTTTGGCCAAGTCGCAGTTATGAATGAGAACTTCTTCTCAACTGGCCTACCTGGTTAAATAATGGTTAAATAAAAATAAATAAAATAAAGTGTGTGTGTGTTGCAGCCGGGGGCATTTGACGTGTTGGATCTGGGACCTGAGAGATGCAACGTCCTCAGCTCCCGAGTCGCACTGGTCAGTAACCTGTAACTCTGACCACAGACCTCAATAACCACTCAGACCTGAAACATGTTGCTCAGTAATAAAACTAAATTATCTCCTTCTCTCTGTCCTTCTCTCACTTTCTCCTTTGTTTTCTCTCTCTATTTCTCTTTCTCCTCTCTCCATGTATCTCTCTATCTCTCCATCTTTCTTTCTCCATCTCTATCTCTCCATGCTCTCTATCTCGCTCTCTCCATCTTCTTTCCCTCTCTATCTCTCCATCTCTCTCCTCTTCTCTCTCCTCTTTCCATATTGCTCTCCTCTCTCCTCTCCTCTATCTCTCCATGTCTCTATCTCCTCTTTCCTCTTTCTCTCTCCATCTTTCTTTCCCCCTCTATGTCTCTCCATGTCTCTATCCCTCTCTCCTCGTCCCCCTCTCTATCTCTCCATGTCTCTATCTCCTCTCTCCTCACTCCCCTTTCTCTCTCCTCTTTCCCCCTCTCTCTCTATCTCTCCATGTCTCGATCTCCTCTTTCCCCCTCTCTATCTCTCCATGTCTCTATCTCCTCTCTCCTCTTTCCCCCTCTCTGTCTCTCCATGTCTCTATCTGCTCTCTCCTCGTTCCCCCTCTCTATCTCTCCATGTCTTTATCTCCCCTCTCCATGTCTCTATCTCCTCTCTCCTCTTTCCCCCTCTCTATCTCTCCATGTCTCTATCTCCTCTTCCTCTTTCTCTCCATCTTTCTTTCCCTCTCTGTCTCTCCATGTCTCTTCTCCTCTCCCCCTCTCTATCTCTCCATGTCTCTATCTCCTCTCTCCTCTTTCCCACTCTTTGTCTCTCCATGTCTCTATCTCCTCTCTCCATGTCTCTATCTCCTCTCTCCACTTTCCCTTTCTCTATCTCTCCATGTCTCTATCTCCTCTCTCCTCTCTCCCCTTTTCGCTCTCCTCTTACCCCCTCTCTCTATCTCTCCATGTCTCTATCTCCTCATCTCTCCATGTCTCTATCTCCTCTATCTCTTCATGTCTCTGTCTCATCTCTCCTCTCGCCCCTTCTCTCTCTCTATCTCTCTATGTCTCTCTTCTTCTCTTTTATATCGTCTCTCTGGTGCTGCACGCGAGGTCCATAGTAAGTGTTCCTAACAGAGAACAAACACCTAGTCACCATATTAACTTACACTGTCATCACCATAGTAACACCAACTATAGTTACAATAATGACTAACACTGACTGCATTTACAAATGACAACCCCAATGTGTTTATTATGACTACTCACTAGACTCTCTCCCCCTCCTCCTCCTCTCCCTCCTCCCCCTCCTCACTGTCTCCTCTCACCTCTAAATGTCTCCTCTTCCTCCTCTCACTGTCCCCTCCTCGTCCTCTCACTGTCTCTTCCTCCTCCCCATGTCTCCTCCTCCTCCTCTCCTGCCTCTTCCTCCTCTCACTGTCTCCTCCTCCTCCTCTCTTTCCCTCTCCTCCTCCTCCTCTCTCTCTCTCATCCTCCTCCTCTCTTTGCTCTCATCCTCCTCCTCTCACTGTCTCATCCTCCTCCTCTCACTGTCTCCTCCTCCTCCTACCACTTACTCCTCCTCCTCCTCTCGCCAGACCAGAACGCTGACCACTACAAGAGAGGTAAACATCTCAACATAACAAATACTGTTTCTACTACCGGTATAACAAACAAACATTATTCTGACCGTGTTTGTGTATGTGTGTTTGTGTGTTATGTGTTTGATGGTTACAGATTGAACACAGTAGAAGAGCTCTGGGAGAAACTGTGTCAAGTCCTCCATCTGTCTTGAGAGGTATACATAAAAACACAGCTTGGTCACCCGTGATAAGTTAGTATTTGACGTCCATCCATGTCAGAGGATGTTGGGGATGACGTGAAACCGGCCACGAGGGGGCTACCTTCAAGTAGGTTTGGGTGTTTCTAGGGTGTTGGGACGGGGATGGTAGACATAAGCATTTGTCACTGATTCCAAAGATTGCAAGCTCAAATCCAGCAAAAGAAAGTTATTTTTGATATTTTAGTTTAAAGACAGAGTGATGTGATATCCCAAATCTTAATATCTAACCTTAACCAGTCAGTTAATACCTGACCTTAACCATCCCTTAACCAGTAAGTTAATGATTCTAACCTTAACCAATCAGTTAATTAATTACCTAACCTTAACCAATCAGTTAATACCTATCATTAATATCTAACCTTAACCATTCAGTTAATACCTAACCCATTACCTAACCTTAACCAGTCAGTTAATACCTAACCTTAACCATTCAGTTAATACCTAACCTTAACCATGCAATTAATACCTAACCTTTAATACCTGATCCCTAGCCATTCAGTTAATACATAACTTATCTAACCTTAACCAGTCAGTTAATACCTAACTTAACCTTAATATCTAACCTTAACCATGCAATTAATACCTAATTTAATACCTAACTAACCATTCAGTTAATACCTAACCTTACCATAGTTAATACCTAACCAGTCAGTAAACATTCACCTTAATATCTAACCTTAACCATGCAGTTAATACCTAACCTTAATACCTAACCTAACCATTCAGTTAATACCTAACCTTAACCAATCAGTTAATACCTTAACATTCAGTTAATACTAACCTGAACCATTCAGTTAATACCTAACCTTGATACCTAACCTAACCATTCAGTTAATATCTAACTTAATACCTAACCTAACCATTCAGTTAATACCTAACCATTCAGTTAATATCTAACCTTTAACCATTCAGTTAACACCTAACCTAATACCTAACCTTAAACTATTCAGTTAACACCTTAACCATTCAGTTAATACCTAACCTTAACCATTCAGTTAATATCTAACTAATATCTAACCTTAACCATTCAGTTAATACCTAAACTTAATACCTAACTCTTAACCAGTCAGTCAGTTAATACCTAACCTTACTACCTAACCTTATCACTTCCTCACACACAGAGACACACACACACATACTCAAACACATACTCATACACACATACTCAAACACACACTCATACACACATTTCACACACACATATACACACATTTCACATACACTTCACAATACACACACAGACACACCTTCACACACACACATGTAAAACACACTCATACACACATTCTCACACACACATATACATTCACAAATACACATACAGACACACACACACCCCCCTCTCTTTCTCTCTCTCTCTCTCTCTCTCTCTCTCTCTCATACACACACACTCTCTCTCTATGTCTCTATGAGCCTCTAATGATGTCTCCTAGGCAGATTGATGCTAACGGGCGTGTGTGTGTGTGTGTGTGTGTGTGTGTGTGTGTGTGTGTGTGTGTGTGTGTGTGTGTGTGTGTGTGTGTAGCTTCATGAAGTATACAGTGAGAGCAGTACCTCCACCATGACCCCATCATGTCAGGCTGTCTCCCTAGCAACCCCTGGATCTCTGACGACACCTCACACTGGACCATCAACACTGACATGTAAACACACACACACACACACACACACACACACACACACACACACACACACACACACACACACACACACACACACACACACACACACACACACACACACACACACACACACACACACACACACACACACACACACACACACACACACACACACACCACACACACACACACACACACACACACACACACACACACACACACGCACACACACACACACACACACACCACACACACACACACACACACACACACACACACACACACACACACACACACACACACACACACACACACACACACACACACCAACACACCAACCGACACACACACACACACCAACACAGACACCTAAACAGACACACACACACAAACCTACACAGACACAACTAACACTTAAAACCCGTGTGTCTATGCGTGCATGTGTTGTGTGTATGTGTGGTGTGTGTGTGTGTGTGTTTGTCGTGTGTGTGTGAGCGGTGTGTGTTGGCATGCGGTGTGTGTGTGTGAATGACACATGTGTGTGTGGCGTGTAAGCCATGCTATGTGTGTGTGTGTGTGTGTGTGTGTGTGTGTGTGTGTGTGTGTGTGTGTGTGTGTGTGTGTGTAGGGTGGGGCCCAACCAGGTTGAGAGTGGAGCGCTGGAGTTTCAGCTTCATGGAGCTTCTGAATGACTCAATGGGAAGACGAGAGCTTATGATCTACCTGGAGAAAGAATTCAGTGGTGAAACACAACACACACACACCACAAACACACACACACACACACACACACACACACACACACACACACACACACACACACACACACACACACACACACACACACACACACACACACACACACACACCTCCCCCGTTGAGCTGACTGCCGTTCTGCTGATAGAAACCAGCCGGATGTATATTTTTCCAGTCAATATTGATATTCCAGTTCTTCATCTCTTCATCCAAACAGAGGTTAGTGATCTCTGTTCTGATGTCAGGACGATATCTTCATCCAAACGGAGGTTAGTGATCTCTGTTCTGATGTCAGGAAGATATCTTCATCCAAACGGAGGTTAGTGATCTCTGTTCTGATGTCAGGACGATATCTTCATCCAAACGGAGGTTAGTGATCTCTGTTCTGATGTCATGAAGATATCTTCATCAAAACGGAGGTTAGTGATCTCTGTTCTGATGTCAGGACGATATCTTCATCCAAACGGAGGTTAGTGATCTCTGTTCTGATGTCAGGAAGATATCTTCATCAAACGGAGGTTAGTGATCTCTGTTCTGATGTCAGGACGATATCTTCATCCAAACGGAGGTTAGTGATCTCCAGTTCTGATGTCAGGACGATATCTTCATCCCAAACGGAGGTTAGTGATCTCTGTTCTGATGTCAGGACGATATCTTCATCCAAAGCGGAGGTTAGTGATCTCTGTTCTGATGTCAGGAAGATATCTTCATCCAAACGGAGGTTAGTGATCTCTGTTCTGATGTCAGGGCCGATATCTTCATCAAAGCGGAGGTTAGTGATCTGTTCTGATGTCAGGACGATATCTTCATCCAAACGGAGGTTAGTGATCTCTGTTCTGATGTCAGGACGATATCTTCATCCAAACGGAGGTTAGTGATCTCTGTTCTGATGTCCAGGACGATATCTTCATCAAACGGAGGTTAGTGATCTCTGTTCTGATGTCAGGACGATATCTTCATCCAAACGGAGGTTAGTGATCTCTGTTCTGATGTCAGGACGATATCTTCATCCAAACGGAGTTGAAGTGATCTCTCTGTTCTGATGTCAGGAAGATATCTTCATCCAAACGGAGGTTAGTGATCTCAGTTCTGATGTCAGAAGATATCTTCATCCAAACGGAGGTTAGTGATCTCTGTTCTGATGTCAGGAAGATATCTTCATCCAAACGGAGGTTAGTGATCTCTGTTCTGATGTCAGGAAGATATCTTCATCCAAACGGAGGTTAGTGATCTCTGTTCTGATGTCAGGACGATATCTTCATCCAAACTGAGGTTAGTGATCTCTGTTCTGATGTCAGGACGATATCTTCATCCAAACGGAGGTTAGTGATCTCTGTTCTGATGTCAGGAAGATATCTTCATCCAAACGGAGGTTAGTGATCTGTTCTGATGTCAGGAAGATATCTTCATCCAAACGGAGGTTAGTAGTCTCTGTTCTGATGTCAGGACGATATCTTCATCCAAGCGGAGGTTAGTGATCTCTGTTCTGATGTCAGGGCGATATCTTCATCCAAACGGAGTTAGTGATCTCTGTTCTGATGTCAGACGATATCTTCATCCAAACGGAGGTTAGTGATCTCTGTTCTGATGTCCAGGACGATATCTTCATCCAAACGGAGGTTAGTGATCTCTGTTCTGATGTCAGGAAAGATATCTTCATCCAAACGGAGGTTAGTGATCTCTGTTCTGATGTCAGGACGATATCTTCATCCAAGCGGAGGTTAGTGATCTCTGTTCTGATGTCCAGGACGATATCTTCATCCAAACGGAGGTTAGTGATCTCGGTTCTGATGTCAGGACGATATCTTCATCCAAACGGAGTTAGTGATCTCAGTTCTGATGTCAGGACGAGCATCTTCATCCAAACGGAGGTTAGTGATCTCTGTTCTGATGTCCAGGACGATATGTTAACAATACTGCTCTTCTCTAGTCACGTGTGTGTGTGTGTGTGTGTGTATGTGTGTGTGTGTGTGTGTGTGTGTGTGTCTTTCAGCGGAGAACCTGTGTTTTTGGGCGCCTGTGAGGACCTGAGGCATGGGAGAGAGCTCCAAGATCATCCTGAAAGTAGAGGAGGTTTACAAGTAGGTTTACACACACACACACACACAGACACAGACACAGACGCACACGCACACACACACACACACACACACACACACACACACACACACACACACACACACCCACAGACACAGACACACGCACACACACACACACACACACACACACACACACACACACACAGACACAGACACACACACACACACACCCACACACACCCACAGACACAGACACAGACGCACACGCACACACACACACACTGATGTCACACACACACATGTTAACAATACTGCACACACACACACACGACAAGCACAAACAGGTCTAGCCATGAGTAAAACTAACAACATTTTCTAACTTGCAGTGATTTGACTGATAGCTGCTTTATTGAGGAAAGATCGACATACTGACGGGAGTGACGTGGACTGAGTGATGTGGTATTATGACTGAGTGAGTATTATGACTGAGTGATGTGGTATTATGACTGTTATGTGGTACATGGGTATTATGACTGAGTGATGTGGTATTATGACTGAGTGATGTGGTATTATGACTGAGTGAGGTATTATGACTGAGTGACCCACAGACATTATGACACAGTTATGGTACTGAGTGATGTGGTATTATGACTTTAGTGATGTGGTATTATGACTGAGTGATGTGGTATTATGACTGAGTGATGTGGTATTATGACTGGAGTGATGTGGTATTATGACTGAGTGATGTGGTATTATGACTGAGTGATGTGGTATTATGTACTGAGTGATGTGGTATTATGACTGAGTGATGTGGTATTATGACTGAGTGATGTGGTATTATAACTGAGTGAGTGATGTGGTATTATGACTGAGTGATGTGGTACTGAGTGATGTGGTATTATGACTGAGTGATGTGGTACTGAGTGATGTGGTACTGAGTGATGTGGTATTATGACTGAGTGATGTGGACTGAGTGATGTGGTATTATAACTGAGTGATGTGGTACTGAGTGAGTGATGATGTGGTATTATGACTGAGTGATGTGGTACTGAGTGACGCACACGTACATGACACGCAGTGATGTGGTACTGAGTGATGTGGTACTGACTGAGTGATGTGTGGTATTATGACTGAGTGATGTGTGGTATTATGACTGACGCACGTATTATGACTGAGTGATGTGGTATTACACTGAGTGACGTGGTACTGAGGGATGTATTATGACTGAGTGATGTGGTACTTGAGTGATGTGGTACTGAGTGATGTGGTACTGATGTGGTATTATGACTGAGTGATGTGGTATTATGACTGAGGGATGGTATTATGACTGAGTGACCGAGTGATGGTATTATTACTGAGTGATGTGGTATTATCACTGAGTGATGTGGTATTATGACTGAGTGATGTGGTACTGAGTGATGTGGTATTATGACTGACTGATGTGGTACTGAGTGATGTGGTACTGAGTGATGTGTTATTATCACTGAGTGACGTGGTACATGAGGGATGTGGTATTATGACAGTGATGTGGTATTATGACTGAGTGATGTGGTATTATGACTGAGTGATGTGGTACTATGACTGAGTGATGTGGTATTATGAGTGATGTGGTACTGAGTGATGTGGTATTATGACTGACTGATGTGGTATTAATATGACTGAGTGATGTGGTACTGAGTGATGTGGTATTATCACTGAGTGATGTGGTACAAGGGATGAGTTATTATGACTGAGTGATGTGGTATTATGACTGAGTGACACATTATGGTACTGAGTGATGTGGTATTATGACAGGATGTGCTACTGAGTGATGTGGTACTAGTGATGTGGTATTATTCTGAGTGATGTGGTATTATTACTGAGTGATGTGGTATTATTACTGAGTGATGTGGTATTATGACTGAGTGATGTGGTATTATGACTGAGTGATGTGGTACTGAGTGATGTGGTATTATGACTGAGTGATGTGGTATTATTACTGAGTGATGTGGTATTATGACTGAGTGATGTGGTATTATGACTGAGTGATGTGGTACTGAGTGATGTGGTATTATGACTGAGTGATGTGGTATTATGACTGAGTGATGTGGTACTGAGTGATGTGGTATTATGACTGAGTGATGTGGTATTATTGAGTGATGTGACTGAGTGATGTGGTATTATGACTGAGTGATGTGGTATTATGACTGAGTGATGTGGTATTATGACTGAGTGATGTGGTATTATGACTGGAGTGATGTGGTACTGAGTGATGTGGTATTATGACTGAGTGATGTGGTATTATGACTGAGTGATGTGGTATTATGACTGAGTGATGTGGTATTATGACTGAGTGATGTGGTATTATGACTGAGTGATGTGGTACTGAGTGATGTGGTATTATGACTGAGTGATGGTATTATGACTGAGTGATGTGGTATTATGACTGAGTGATGGTATTATGACTGAGTGATGTGGTATTATGACTGAGTGATGTGGTATTATGACTGAGTGATGTGGTATTATGACTGAGTGATGTGGTATTATGACTGAGTGATGTGGTATTATTACTGAGTGATGTGGTATTATGACTGAGTGATGTGGTACTGGGTGATGTGGTACTGAGTGATGTGGTACTATTGCTGAGTGATGTGGTATTATTACTGAGTGATGTGGTATTATTACTGAGTGATGTGGTACTGAGTGATGTGGTATTATGACTGAGTGATGTGGTATTATGACTGATGTGGTACTGAGTGATGTGGTGGTATTATGACTGAGTGATGTGGTATTATGACTGAGTGATGTGGTCATTATGACTGAGTGATGTGGTACTGAGTGATGTGGTATTATGACTGAGTGATGTGGTATTATTACTGAGTGATGTGGTATTATGACTGAGTGATGTGGTATTGAGTGATGTGGTACTGAGTGATGTGGTACTATGACTGAGTGATGTGGTATTATGGTACTGAGTGATGGTACTGAGTGATGTGGTATTATGACTGAGTGATGTGGTATTATGACTGAGTGATGTGGTGACTGAGTGATGTGGTATTATGACTGAGTGATGTGGTATTATGACTGAGTGATGTGGTATTATGACTGAGTGATGTGGTATTATTACTGAGTGATGTGGTACTATGACTGAGTGATGTGGTATTATGACTGAGTGATGTGGTATTATGACTGAGTGATGTGGTATTATGACTGAGTGATGTGGTATTATGACTGAGTGATGTGGTATTATGACTGAGTGATGTGGTACTGAGTGATGTGGTATTATTACTGAGTGATGTGGTATTATGACTGAGTGATGTGGTATTATGACTGAGTGATGTGGTATTATTACTGAGTGATGTGGTACTGAGTGATGTGGTATTATGACTGAGTGATGTGGTATTATTACTGAGTGATGTGGTACTATGACTGAGTGATGTGGTATTATGGTATTATTACTGAGTGATGTGGTATTATGACTGAGTGATGTGGTATGAGTGATGTACTGAGTGATGTGGTATTATTACTGAGTGATGTGGTATTATGACTGAGTGATGTGGTATTATTACTGAGTGATGTGGTACTGAGTGATGTGGTATTATGACTGAGTGATGTGGTACTATGAGTGATGTGGTATTATTACTGAGTGATGTGGTACTGAGTGATGTGGTATTATGACTGAGTGATGTGGTACTATGACTGAGTGATGTGGTATTACTGAGTGATGTGGTATTATACTGAGTGATGTGGTACTGAGTGATGTGGTACTATTACTGAGTGATGTGGTATTATTACTGAGTGATGTGGTATACTGAGTGATGTGGTACTGAGTGATGTGGTACTGAGTGATGTGGTATTATTACTGAGTGATGTGGTACTGAGTGATGTGGTATTATGACTGAGTGATGTGGTACTGAGTGATGTGGTATTGAGTGATGTGGTATTGAGTGATGTGCTACTGAGTGATGTGGTATTATTACTGAGTGATGTGGTACTGAGTGATGTGGTATTATTACTGAGTGATGTGGTACTGAGTGATGGTATTATGAGTGATGTGGTACTGAGTGATGTGGTACTGAGTGATGTGGTATTATTACTGAGTGATGTGGTATTATGACTGGTACTGTGATGTGGTATTATGACTGAGTGATGTGGTATTATGACTGAGTGATGTGGTACTGAGTGATGTGGTATTATTACTGAGTGATGTGGTATTATTACTGAGTGATGTGGTACTGAGTGATGTGGTATTATGACTGAGTGATGTGGTATTATGACTGAGTGATGTGGTACTGAGTGATGTGGTATTATGACTGAGTGATGTGGTACTGAGTGATGTGGTATTATGACTGAGTGATGTATTATGACTGAGTGATGTGGTACTATGACTGAGTGATGTGGTATTATGACTGAGTGATGTGGTACTGAGTGATGTGACTGAGTGATGTGGTATTATTACTGAGTGATGTGGTATTATGACTGAGTGATGTGGTATTATGGTACTGAGTGATGTGGTATTATGACTGAGTGATGTGGTACTGAGTGATGTGGTACTGATGATGTGGTATTATGACTGAGTGATGTGGTATTATGACTGAGTGATGTGGTATTATGACTGAGTGATGTGGTATTATGACTGAGTGATGTGGTATTATGACTGAGTGATGGTATTATGACTGAGTGATGTGGTATTATGACTGAGTGATGTGCTACTGAGTGATGTGGTATTATGACTGAGTGATGTGGTACTGAGTGATGTGGTATTATGACTGAGTGATGTGCTACTGAGTGATGTGGTATTATGACTGAGTGATGTGGTATGAGTGATGGTATGATGTGGTATGTATGACTGAGTGATGTGGTATTATGACTGAGTGATGTGGTACTGATGTGGTATTATTACTGAGTGATGTGGTACTTGATGACTGAGTGATGTGCTACTGAGTGATGTGGTATTATGACTGAGTGATGTGGTACTGACTGAGTGATGTGGTATTATGACTGAGTGATGTGGTATTATGACTGAGTGATGTGGTACTGAGTGATGTGGTACTGAGTGATGTGGTATTATGACTGAGTGATGTGGTATTATGACTGAGTGATGTGGTATTATGACTGAGTGATGTGGTATTATGACTGAGTGATGTGGTGACTGAGTGATGTGGTATTATGTGGACTGAGTGATGTGGTATTATGACTGAGTGATGTGGTATTATGACTGAGTGATGTGGTACTGAGTGATGTGGTATTATGACTGAGTGATGTGGTACTGAGTGATGTGGTATTATGACTGAGTGATGTGGTACTGAGTGATGTGGACTGAGTGATGTGGTATTATGACTGATGTGGTATTATACTGAGTGACTATTACTGAGTGATGTGGTATTATGACTGAGTGATGTGGTATTATTACTGAGTATGTGGTACTGAGTGATGTGGTATTATTACTGAGTGATGTGGTACTGAGTGATGTGGTATTATGTGGTACTGAGTGATGTGGTATTATTACTGAGTGATGTGGTATTATACTGAGTGATGTTACTGAGTGATGTGGTATTATTACTGAGTGATGTGGTATTGAGTGATGTGGTACTGATGTGGTGATGTGGTACTGAGTGATGTGGTATTATTACTGAGTGATGTGGTACTATGACTGAGTGATGGTGACTGAGTGATGTGGTATTATTACTGAGTGATGTGGTATTATGACTGAGTGATGTGGTATTATGACTGAGTGATGTGGTATGACTGAGTGATGTGGTACTATTACTGAGTGATGTGGTACTGAGTGATGTGGTATTATGACTGAGTGATGTGGTATTATTACTGAGTGATGTGGTATTATGACTGAGTGATGTGGTACTGAGTGATGTGGTATGAGTGATGTGTACTGAGTGATGTGGTATTATGACTGAGTGATGTGGTACTGAGTGATACTGAGTGATGTGGTATTATACTGAGTGATGTGGTACTGAGTGATGTGGTACTGAGTGATGTGGTATTATGACTGAGTGATGACTGGTATTATGACTGAGTGATGTGGTATTATTACTGAGTGATGTGGTATTATGTACTGAGTGATGATGGTATTATTACTGAGTGATGTGGTATTATACTGAGTGATGTGGTATTATGACTGAGTGATGTGGTATTATTACTGAGTGATGTGGTATTATGACTGAGTGATGTGGTATTATGGTACTGAGTGATGTGGTATTATGACTGAGTGATGTGGTATTATGACTGAGTGATGTGGTATTATGACTGAGTGATGTGGTATGAGTGATGGTATGGTACTGAGTGATGTGGTATTATGACTGAGTGATGTGGTATTATTACTGAGTGATGTGGTACTGAGTGATGTGGTATTATGACTGATGTGATGACTGGTATTATTACTGAGTGATGTGGTATTATGATTATTACTGAGTGATGTGGTATGAGTATGTACTGAGTGATGTGGTACTGAGTGATGTGGTACTGGTATTATTACTGAGTGATGTGGTACTGAGTGATGTGGTACTGAGTGATGTGGTATGATGTGGTACTGAGTGATGTGGTACTGAGTATTACTGAGTGATGTGGTACTGAGTGATGTGGTATTATGACTGAGTGATGTGGTATTATTACTGAGTGATGTGGTATTATGACTGAGTGATGTGGTATTATTACTGAGTGATGTGGTACTTGATGTGGTATTATGATGATGTGGTATTATAACTGGAGTGATGTGGTACTGAGTGATGTGGTATTATGACTGAGTGATGTGGTACTGAGTGATGTGGTACTGAGTGATGTGGTACTGAGTGATGTGGTATTATTACTGAGTGATGTGGCTGACTGAGTGGTGGTACTGAGTGATGTGGTATTATTACTGAGTGATGTGGTATTATAACTGAGTGATGTGGTACTGAGTGATGTGGTATTATTACTGAGTGATGTGGTATTATTACTGAGTGATGTGGTACTGAGTGATGTGGTATTATTACTGAGTGATGTGGTATTATAACTGAGTGATGTGGTACTGAGTGATGTGGTATTATACTGAGTGATGTGGTACTATTTAGCAGTGATGTGGTACTGAGTGAGTGATGTGGTATTATGACTGAGTGATGTGGTATTATGACTGAGTGATGTGGTATTATGACTGAGTGATGTGGTATGTGATGGTACTGAGTGATGTGGTATTATGACTGAGTGATGTGGTATTATGACTGAGTGATGTGGTACTGAGTGATGTGGTATTATACTGAGTGATGTGGTATTATGACTGAGTGATGTGACTGAGTGATGTGGTACTGAGTGATGTGGTATTATGACTGAGTGATGTGGTATTATATGAGTGATGTGGACTGAGTGATGTGGTATTATGACTGAGTGATGTGGTATTATTACTGAGTGATGTGATACTGAGTATTATATACTGAGTGATGTGGTATTATGACTGAGTGATGTGGTACTGAGTGATGTGGACTGAGTGATGTGGACTGAGTGATGTGGTATTATGACTGAGTGATGTGGTATTGATACCCGACTGAGTGATGTGGTACTGAGTGATGTGGTACTGATGATGTGGTACTGAGTGATGTGGTACTGAGTGATGTGGTATTATGACTGAGTGATGTGTACTGTGATGTGGTATTATGACTGAGTGATGGACTGAGTGATGTGGTACTGATGTGGTATGACTGAGTGATGTGGTGGTGATGTGGTATTACTGAGTGATGTGGTACTGAGTGATGTGGTACTGAGTGATGTGGTATTATGACTGAGTGATGTGGTACTGAGTGATGTGGTACTGAGTGATGTGGTGACTGAGTGATGTGGTATTATTACTGAGTGATGTGGTATTATGACTGAGTGATGTGGTACTGAGTGATGTGGTACTGAGTGATGTGGTATTATGACTGAGTGATGTGGTACTGAGTGATGTGGTATTATGACTGAGTGATGTGGTATTATTACTGAGTGATGTGGTATTATTACTGAGTGATGTGGTACTGAGTGATGACTGTAGTGATGTGGTATTATTACTGAGTGATGTGGTATTATGACTGAGTGATGTGGTATTATACTGAGTGATGTGGTACTGAGTGATGTGGTATTATTACTGAGTGATGTGGTATTATGACTGGTGATGTGGGTACTGAGTGATGTGGTATTATTACTGAGTGATGTGTACTGAGTGATGTGGTATTATTACTGAGTGATGTGGTACTGAGTGATGTGGTATGTTATGACTGAGTGATGTGGTACTGAGTGATGTGGTACTGAGTGATGTGGTATTATGACTGAGTGATGTGGTACTTGATGTGGTATTATTACTGAGTGATGTGGTATTATTACTGAGTGATGTACTGAGTGATGTGGTATTATGACTGAGTGATGTGGTATTATTACTGAGTGATGTGGTACTGGTGATGTGGGTAGTGGTATTATTACTGAGTGATGTGGTATTATGACTGAGTGATGTGGTATTATGACTGAGTGACGTGGTATTATGACTGAGTGATGTGGTACTGAGTGATGTGGTATTATGACTGAGTGATGTGGTACTGAGAGATGTGGTACTGAGTGATGTGGTATTATGACTGAGTGATGTGGTATGATTGATGTGGTACTGAGTGATGTGGTATTATGACTGAGTGATATGGTACTGAGTGATGTGGTACTGAGTGATGTGGTATTATGACTGAGTGATGTGGTACTGAGTGATGTACTGAGTGATGTGGTATTATGACTGAGTGATGGTGACTGAGTGATGTGGTACTGATGTGATGATGTGGTATTATTACTGAGTGATGTGGTATTGAGTGATGTGGTACTGAGTGATGTGGTATTATTACTGAGTGATGTGGTACTGAGTGATGTGGTATTATGACTGAGTGATGTGGTATTATTACTGAGTGATGTGGTACTGAGTGATGTGGTGACTGAGTGATGTGGTATGAGTGATGTGGTACTGAGTGATGTGGTATTATGACTGATGTGATACTGAGTGATGTGGTATTATGACTGAGTGATGTGGTACTGAGTGATGTGGTACTGAGTGATGTGGTATTATGACTGAAGGTGATGTGGTACTGAGTGATGTGGTATTATGACTGAGTGATGTGGTACTGAGTGATGTGGTACTGAGTGATGTGGTATTATGACTGAGTGATGTGGTATTATGACTGAGTGATGTGGTACTGAGTGATGTGGTACTGGTGATGTGGTATTATGACTGAGTGATGTGGTACTGAGTGATGTGGTATTATGACTGAGTGATGTGGTACTGAGTGATGTGGTACATGACTTAGTGATGTGGTACTATGACTGAGTGATGTGGTACTGTGATCTGAGTATGTGGTATTATGACTGAGTGATGTGGTATTATGACTGAGTGATGTGGTACTGTGATCTGGATGTGGTACTGAGTGATGTGGTACTGAGTGATGTGGTATGTGAGTATTATGACTGAGTGATGTGGTACTGAGTGATGTGGTATTATGACTGAGTGATGTGGTATTATGACTGAGTGATGTGGTACTGGTGATGTGGTACTGAGTGATGTGGTACTGAGTGATGTGGTATTATACTGAGTGATGTGGTGAGAGATACTGAGTGATGTGGTACTATGACTGAGTGATGTGGTACTGAGTGATGTGGTATGAGTGATGACTGAGTGATGTGGTACTGAGTGATGTGGCATTATGACTGAGTGATGTGGTACTGAGTGATGTGGTATTATTACTGAGTGATGTGGTATTATGACTGAGTGATGTGGTACTGAGTGATGTGGTACTGAGTGATTGGTACCATGACTTAGTGATGTGGTACTATGACTGAGTGATGTGGTACTGTGATCTGAGTATGTGGTATTATGATCTGTGTGTGTGTGTAGGAACTTTCTGGCCCCTGGGGGTGCTCGCTGGGTGAACATCGATAGTAAGACCATGGAGAGAACACTGGAGGAATCAAACGACCTCATCGCTTCATTATGGACGACGCCCAGATGCACATCTACTTCCTCATGAAGAAGGTAACCCATGACCTCAAACACCTGAACCTGACCTCTAACCCCTGAACGGTAAACCGTAACCTCTCTAGTACACCCTACCCCAGGTATCTGACCTCTAACCTCTTGTACTCCTATCCCAGGTATCTAACCTCTAACCTCTAGTACTCCTACCCCAGGAATCTAACCTCTAACCTCTAGTACTCCTACCCCAGGAATCTAACCTCTAACCTCTAGGACTCCTACCTAGGTATCTAACCTCTAACCTCTGACTTCTAGGACTCCTACCCCAGGTATCTGAAGTCTGAGCTGTATAAGAAACATGCTGGCCAAAGCCATCGTTCCCCAGGAGACCAAGAAGAGGTACTCAGGAAATTTTTACATTACAATATATACTACAATGTATAATCCTCAATATACTACAACACAATATATACTCCTCAAAATACTACATTACAATATATACTTCTCAATATACTACATTACAATAGATATTCCTCAATATATTACATTACAATATATACTCCTCAATATACTACATTGCTATATATACCCTTCAATATACTACATTAAAGTATATACTTCTCAATATACTACATTACAATATAGACTCCTCAATATACTACATTACAATTTATAATCCTCAATATACTACATTACAATATATACTTTCTCAATATACTACATTACAATTTATAGTCCTCAATATACTACATTACAATATATATTCCTCAATATACTACATTACAATATATACTTCTCAATATACTACATTACAATATATTCTCCTCAATATACTTTATTAAAATGTATACTCTCAATATACTACAATATATACTCCTCAATATACTACATTAAAATATGTACTTCTCAATATACTACATTACAATATAGACTCCTCAAAATACTACATTACCGTATATACTCTCCGATACAACCTCCCGAATAAACTATATTACAATATATACACCTCATTATACATGTCAAATATGGCCAATATAACACAGCTAAGGGCTGTGTCCAGGCACGTGTTTCATAAGAACATCCCTTAGCTGTGGTATATTGGCCATATACCACACATCCTTGGCCTTAGTGCTTAAATATACTCCCCAATATACTACATTACAATGTACAGTGCATTTGGAAAGTAGTCAGACCCCTTGCCTTTTTCCACATTTTGTTAGGTTAGAGCCTTATTCTAAAATTGATTCAACTGTTTTTTTCCTCATCAATCTACAAACAATACGCCATAATAAAAAGGCAGCTGATGCTTAAAGTTAGTGAGGGAGATATGGGTCTCCAGCTTTAGTGGAGATTTTTGTTTTTTAAAGATTTTTAATTCATTCCAGTCATTGACAGCAGAGAACTGGAAGGAAAGGCGACCAAATGAGGAATTGGCTTTGGGGGTGACCAGTGAAATATTCCTGCTGGAGCACGTGCAATGGGTGGGTGTTGCTATGGTGACCAGTGAGCTGAGATAAGGCAGGGCTTTACCTAGCAAAAACTTATAGATGACCTGGAGTCAGTGGGTTTGGCAACGAAAATGAAGGGCCAGCCAACGAGAGCATGCAGGTCGCAATGGTGGGTTGTATATGGGGCATTGGTGACAAAACGGATAGCACTGTGATAGACTGCATCCAATTTGCTGCGTAGAGTGTTGGAGACTGTTTTGTAAATGACATCGCCGAAGTCAAAGATCAGCAGGATAGTCAATTTTACTAGGGTTTGTTTGGCAGCATGAGTGAAGGATGCTTTGTTGCGAAATAGGAAGCCGATTCTAGATTTAATTTGGATTGGAGATGCTTAATATGAGTCTGGAAGGAGAGTTTACAGCCTAACCAGACACCTAGGTATTTTGCTGTTGTTCACATTTCTAGGTCAGAACCGTACAGAGAGCGATGCTAGGCGGGCGTTCAGGTGCGGGCGCGATCAGTTGAAGAGCATGCATTTAGTTTTACTTGCATATAAGAGTAGTTGGAGGCCACGGAAGGAGATTTGTATGGCATTGAAGCTCATCTAGAAGTTAGGCAACACGGTGTCCAAGGAAATGCAGGAAGTATACAGAATGGTGTCGTCTGAGAAATGGGAGGCTTGGGCAAGATGCTGTGGGGGGTGCGAACTGTTGACTATGGTAGCAGTGGCATGTGGCCAGCCGTAGAAAAATGCTTATTGATATTCTAAATTATCATGGATTTATCGGTGGTGACAGTGTTTCCTATCCTCAGTGCAGTGGGCAGCTGGGAGGAGGTCCTCTTATTCTCCATGGACTTTACAGTGTCCCAGAACTTTTCGAGTTTGTGCTACAGGATGCAAATTTCTGTTTGAAAAAGCTAGCCTTTGCCTACCTAACTGCCTGGGTATATTGGTTGCTAACTTCCCTGAACAGTTGCATATCGCGGGGACTATTCAATGCTACTGTTGGAAAGAGGTCATTATTCTTCCAGGATACCCTGGCCGATTAGAAAGGCCCTGCTCGCTGAAGTGTTTTAGGGAGCGCTTGACAGTGATGAGGGTGGTCGTTTGACTGCAGACCCATTACAGACGCAGGCTATACTTATTTTCCACCATAATTTGCAAATAAATTCATAAAAAATCCTACAATGTGATATTCTGGATTTTTTTCCCTCATTTTGTCTGTCATAGTTGAAGTGTACCTATGATGAAAATTACAGGCCTCTCATATTTTTAAGTGGGAGAAGTTGCACAATTGGTGGCTGACTAAATTCTTTTTGCCCCACTGTATATAGACAGGTAAATTGACTTTACCACAGGTGGACTGTAATCAAGTAGTAGAAACATCTCAAGGATGATCAATGGAAACAGGATGCACCTGAGTTTAATTTTCAGTCTCACAGCAAAGGATCTGAATACTTATGTAAATATAACAGTTATTGTGATGAGGTATGACAGTTATTATGATGAGGTATGGCAGTTATTATGATGAGGTATGGCAGTTATTATGATGAGCTATGACAGTTATTATGATGAGGTATGGCAGTTATTATGATGAGGTATGACAGTTATTATGATGAGGTATGACAGTTATTATGATGAACTATGACAGTTATTATGATGAGGTATGACAGTTATTATGATGAGGTGTGACAGTTATTGTGATGAGGTATGACAGTTATTATGATGAACTATGACAGTTATTATGATGAGGTATGATTATTATGATGAGGTATGACAGTTATTACAGTGAGGTATGACAGTTATTATGATGAGGTATGATAGTTATTATGATGAGGTATGACAGTTATTATGATGGGGTATGACAGTTATTATGATGAGGTATGACAGTTATTATGATGAGGTATGACAGTTATTAGCAAGTGAGGTATGGCAGTTATTATGATGAGGTATGACAGTTATTATGATGAGGTATGACAGTTACTGTGATGAGATATGTCAGTTATTGGATGAGATATGGCAGTTATTATAACGATGAGGTATGACAGATATTATGATGAGATATGACAGTTATTGTGATGAGATATGACAGTTATTGTGATGAGATATGACAGTTATTGTGATGAGATATGGAGTTATTGTGATGAGGTATGACAGTTATTATGATGATGAGATATGACAGTTATTGTGATGAGGTATGACAGTTATTATGATGAGGTATGGCAGGTATTATGATGAGGTATGACAGTTATTATGATGAATACTTATGTGAATATAACAGTTATTATGATGAGGTATGACAGTTATTATGATGAATACTTATGTAAATATAACAGTTATTATGATGAGGTATGACAGTTATTGTGATGAGGTATGACAGTTATTATGATGAGGTATGACAGTTATTGTGATGAGGTATGACAGTTATTATGATGAGGTATGACAGTTATTATGATGAGCTATGACAGTTATTATGATGAGGTATGGCAGTTATTATGATGAGGTATAGCAGTTATTATGATGAGGTATGACAGTTATTGTGATGAGGTATGACAGTTATTATGATGAGGTATGACAGTTATTATGATGAGGTATGACAGTTATTATGATGAGGTATGGCAGTTATTATGATGAGGTATGGCAGTTATTATGATGAGGTATGACAGGTATTATGATGAGATATGACAGTTATTATGATGAATACTTATGTAAATAAGGTATTTCTGTTGTTTCAACAATAACCAAATATTCTCAAAGCCTGTTTTCACTTTGTGGGTACTGTGTAAATTGCTGAGGGATTGTTTTAAAATTAATCCATTTTGGAATGAGACTGTAATGTAACATTGTGTTGCTGAGGATTGTTTTTAAATTTAATCTGTAATGTAACAAAGTGTGGAAAAAGTCAATGCGTCGAATGCACTCAATATATACTACACTGCAAATATACTCCTGAATATATATTCAATATATACTACACTGCAATATATACTCCTGAATATATACTCAATATATACTACACTGCAATATATACTCCTGAATATATACTCAATATATACTACACTGCAATATATACTCCTGAAATATACTCAATATATACTACACTGCAATATATACTCCTGAATATATATCCAATATACTACACTGCAATATATATATACTCAATATATACTCCTGAATATATACTCAATATATACTCCTGAATATATACTCAATATATACTACCCTGCAATATATACTCCTGAATATACTACACTGCAATATTTACTCCCTGAATATATACTCAATATATACTACACTGCAATATATACTCAATATATACTACACTGCAATATATACTCCTGAATATATACTCAATATATACTACACTGCAATATATACTCCTGAATATACTACACTGCAATATTTACTCCTGAATATATACTCAATATATACTCCTGAATATATAGTCAATATATACTACACTGCAATATATACTCCTGAATATATACTCAATATAAACTACACTGCAATATTTACTCCTGAATATATCCTCAATATATACTCCTGAATATATACTCAATATATACTACACTGCATTATATACTCCTGAATATATACTCAATATACTACACTGCAATATATACTCAATATATACTACACTGCAATATATACTCCTGAATATATACTCAATATATACTACACTGCAATATATACTCCTGAATATACTACACTGCAATATTTACTCCTGAATATATGAATATATACTCAATATATACTCCTGAATATATAGTCAATATATACTACACTGAATATATAGTCAATATAAACTACACTGCAATATATACTCCTGAATATATAGTCAATATATACTACACTGCAATATATACTCATGGATATATAGTCAATATATACTACACTGCAATATATACTCCTGAATATATACTCAATATATACTCCTGAATATATACTCAATATATACTCCTGAATATATACTCAATATATACTCCTGCATATATAGTCAATATATACTACACTGCAATATATACTCCTGAATATATACTCAATATATACTACACTGCAATATATACTCATGGATATATAGTCAATATATACTACACTGCAATATATACTCCTGAATATATACTCAATATATACTCCTGGATATAGTCAATATATACTACACTGCAATATATACTCCTGAATATATACTCAATATATACTACACTGCAATATATACTCATGGATATATAGTCAATATATACTACACTGCAATATATACTCAATATATACTACACTGCAATATTTACTCCTGAATATATACTCAATATACTACACTGCAAATATACTCCTGAATATATACTCAATATATACTACACTGCAATATATACTCCTGAATATACTACACTGCAATATTTACTCCTGAATATATACTCAATATATACTCCTGAATATATAGTCAATATATACTACACTGCAATATATACTCCTGAATATATACTCAATATAAACTACACTGCAATATACTCCTGAATATATAGTCAATATATACTACACTGCAATATATACTCAATATATACTCCTGAATATATACTCAATATATACTACACTGCAATATATACTCATGGATATATAGTCAATATATACTCCTGAATATATACTCAATATATACTCCTGAATATATACTCACTATATACTCCTGAATATATACTCAATATATACTACACTGCAATATATACTCCTGAATATATATTCAATATATACTCAAGAATATATAGTCAATATATTCTCCTGAATATATATTCAATATATACTCAATTACAATATATACTCAATAATATATAGTCAATATACACTCCTGAATATATATTCAATATATACTCAGTTACAATATATACTCCTGGATATATAGTCAATATATACTACACTGCAATATATACTCACTGCAATATATACTCCTGAATATATATTCAATATATACTACACCGCAATATATACTCCTGGATATATAGTCAATATATACTCCTGAATATATATTCAATATATACTCAATTACAATATATAGTTTGAGTTTGAGTATATTTTTATTTTTACAGGGACAGTGCACATTAATCAGCGTTTCAGTAAAAGTGCCGGTTTTAGCCAGCCGGCTAATTTTCAACCGCAGTCCCTGGGCAGGTTATTAAAAACAATTACAATATAGACAATAGCAACATAGAACAAGCAAGACATAGCAACATAGGACAAGCAAGACATAGCATACAGACAGAGCAACATAGGACAAGCAAGACGTAGCATACAGCATATACTCCTGGATATTGTCACGATCGTCGTATGAAGCGGACCAAAATGCAGCGTGGTATGTGATCATTATGATTTTTTTAATAAAAGCACTGATTACTGAATACAAACTACACAAAACAATAAACGAAATAACGACCGTGAAGCTATAATGAGAACTGTGCTGACACAAGCAACTAACATAGACAATCACCCACAAACAAACAGTGTAACCCAGGCTACCTAAGTATGATTCTCAATCAGAGACAACTAATCACCTGCCTCTGATTAAGAACCATACGAGGCCAGCTATAGAAACCCCCAAAATCATAGAAAAACAAACATAGACTGCCCACCCCAACTCACGCCCTGACCACACTAGATAATGACAAAACAAAAGGAAATAAAGGTCAGAATTGTGACAGATATATAGTTAATATATACTCAATCACAATATATAATCATCAAATATATACTCCTGAATATATATTCAATATATACTCAATTACAATTTATACAACTCAAAATATACTCAATAAATATTAAGTATATACTCTTCAAATATATACTCCTCAATATAAACTCTGCAATATACTACAATATAATATATACTCCTCAAGATATGATGCATTACAATAAATACACTCGTAAATATATATATATAACATTACAATATACAGTGTGTGTACAAAACATTAGGAACACCTGCATTTTCCCTGACACAAAGACTGAGCAGGTGAATCAGGTGAAAGCTGAAACAGAATGACCAGGTGAATCAAGGGAAAGTTGGACTCACCTGGTCAGGGTCTATAAAGCTGTTAGGGCCTACATAAAGCTGTCAGGGCCTACATAAAGCTGTCAGGGCCTACATAAAGCTGCTAGTGCCTACATAAAGCTGTCTTATCCAGAGCGACTTACAAATTGGTGAATTCACCTTCTGACATCCAGTGGAACAGCCACTTTACAATAGTGCATCTAAATCATTAAGGGGGGGGGGTGGTGGTGAGAAGGATTACTTATCCTATCCTAGGTATTCCTTGAAGAGGTGGGGTTTCAGGTGTCTCCGGAAGGTGGTGATTGACTCCGCTGTCCTGGCGTCGTGAGGGAGTTTGTTCCACCATTGGGGGGCCAGAGCAGCGAACAGTTTTGACTGGGCTGAGCGGGAACTGTACTTCCTCAATGGTAGGGAGGCGAGCAGGCCAGAGGTGGATGAACGCAGTGCCCTTGCTTGGGTGTAGGGCCTGATCAGAGCCTGGAGGTACTGCGGTGCCGTAAAGCTGTCAGGGCCTACATAAAGTTGTTAGGGCCTACATAAAGCTGTTAGGGCCTACATAAAGCTGTTGGGGCCTACATAAAGCTGTTAGGGCCTACATAAAGCTGTTAGGGACTACATAAAGCTGTTAGGGCCTACATAAAGCTGGTAGGGGTCCTACATAAAGCTGGCAGGGGTCCTACATAAAGCTGTTAGGGCCTACATAAAGCTGTTAGGGCCGACATAAAGCTGTTAGGGTCTACATAAAGCTGTTAGGGACTACATAAAGATGTTAGAATTTCCCCATCGCTATTAGGGGCCTATATAAAGCTGTTGGGGACCTACATAAAGCTGTTAGGGCCTACATAAAGCTGTTAGGAACTACATAAAGCTGTTAGGGTCTACATAAAGCTGTGCCTCAGGGCCTACATAAAGTTGTTAGGGACTACATAAAGCTGTTAGGTTCTACATAAAGCTGTTAGGGCCTACATAAAGCTTCCAGGGCCTACATAAAGCTGTTAGGGCCTACATAAAGCTGTTAGGGACTACATAAAGCTGTTAGGGCCTACATAAAGCTGGTAGGGGTCCTACATAAAGCTGGCAGGGTCCTACATAAAGCTGTTAGGGCTATGCATAAAGCTGTTAGGGCCGACATAAAGCTGTTAGGGTCTACATAAAGCTGTTAGGGCCGACATAAAGCTGTTGGGGCCTACATAAAGCAGTCTGGGCCTACATATAGCTACATAATGCTGTTAGGGCCTACATAAAGCTGTTAGGGCCATGAAAGCTGTTAGGGCCTACATAAAGCTTCAGGGTCCTACATAAAGCTGTTAGGGCCTACATAAAGCTGTTAGGGCCTACATATAGCTACATAATGCTGTTAGGAACTACATAAAGCTGTTAGGGATCTACATAAAGCTGTCAGGGCCTACATAAAGCTGTCAGGGCCTACATAAAGTTGTTAGGGACTACATAAAGCTGTTAGGGCCTACATAAAGCTGTTAGGGCCGACACAAAGCTGTCAGGGCCTACATAAAGCTGTCAGGGCCTACATATAGCTACATAATGCTGTTAGGAACTACATAAAGCTGTTAGGGTCTACATAAAGCTGTCAGGGCCTACATAAAGCTGTCAGGGCCTACATAAAGTTGTTAGGGACTACATAAAGCTGTTAGGGCCTACATAAAGCAGTTAGGGCCTAATTAAAGCTGTTAGGGCCCACATAAAGATGTTAGGGCCTACATAAATCTGTTAGGGCCTATATAAAGCTGTTAGGGCCCACATAAAGATGTTAGGGCCTACATCCAATTTGTAAGTCGCTCTGGATAAGAGCGTCTGCTAAATGACTTAAATGTAATGTAAATGATAAAGCTGTTAGGGCCTACATAAAGCAGGTAGGGCCTAATTAAAGCTGTTAGGGCCCACATAAAGATGTTAGGGATTTACATGAAAGCTGTTAGTGCCTACATAAAGCAGTTAGGGCCTACATAAAGCTGTTAGGGCCAACATAAAGCTGTCAGGGGCCTACATAAAGCTGTTAGGGCCTACAAGAAGCTGTTAATGCACCACAAAAAAGCTGTTAGGGCCTACATAAACCAGTCAGTGACTACATAAAGCTGTCAGGGCCTACATAAGAATGTCAGGGCCTACATAAAGCTGTCAGGGCTTACACAAAGCTGTCAGGGCTAAATACGGCTGTTATGTACACCACATAAAACTGGCAGGGGTCCTACATAAAGCAGTTAGGGCCTACATAAGAAACATTAGGGCCGCCATAAAGCTGTTAGGGTCTACATAAAAGCTGTTAGGGCCTACATAAAGCAGTCCGGGCCTACATAAGAATGTCAGGGCCTACATAAAGCTATCCAGGGCTTACACAAAGCTGTCAGGGCACCACATCAAGGCTGTTAGAGCCTACATAAAGCTGTTAGGTTCTACACATAAAGCTGTTAGGGTCTACACATAAAGCAGGGCCCACATAAAGATGTTGGGGCCCACATAAAGATGTTGGGGCCTACATAAAGCTGTTAGGGCCTATATAAAGCTGTTGGGGCCTACATAAAGCTGTTAGGGCCTACATAAAGCTGTTAGGAACTACATAAAGCTGTTAGGAACTACATAAAGCTGTTAGGGTCTACATAAAGCTGTCAGGGCCTACATAAAGCTGTCAGGGCCTACATAAAGTTGTTAGGGACTACATAAAGCTGTTAGGGCCTACATAAAGCAGTTAGGGCCTAATTAAAGCTGTTAGGGCCCACATAAAGAAGTTAGGGCCTACATAAAGCTGTTAGGGCCTATATAAAGCTGTTGGGGCCTACATAAAGCTGTTAGGGCCTACATAAAGCTGTTAGGAACTACATAAAGCTGTTAGGGTCTACATAAAGCTGTCAGGGCCTACATAAAGCTGTCAGGGCCTACATAAAGTTGTTAGGGACTACATAAAGCTGTTAGGTTCTACATAAAGCTGTTAGGGCCTACATAAAGCTGCCAGGGCCTACATAAAGCTGTCAGGGCCTACATAAAGCTGTTAGGGACTACATAAAGCTGTTAGGGACTACATAAAGCTGTTAGGGCCTACATAAAGCTGTTAGGGCCGACATAAAGCTGTTATGGCCTACATAAAGCTGTTAGGGCCGACATAAAGCTGTTGGGGCCTACATAAAGCAGTCTGGGCCTACATATAGCTACATAATGCTGTTAGGGCCTACATAAAGCTGTTAGGGCCTACATAAAGCTGTTGGGGCCTACATAAAGCTGGCAGGGGTCCTACATAAAGCTGTTAGGGCCTACATAAAGCTGTTAGGGCCGACACAAAGCTGTCAGGGCCTACATAAAGCTGTCAGGGCCTACATAAAGTTGTTAGGGACTACATAAAGCTGTTAGGGCCTGCATAAAGCAGTTAGGGCCTAATTAAAGCTGTTAGGGCCCACATAAAGACGTTAGGGCCTACATAAATCTGTTAGGGCCTATATAAAGCTGTTAGGGCCCACATAAAGTTGTTAGGGCCTACATAAAGCTGTTAGGGCCTACATAAAGCAGTTAGGGCCTAATTAAAGCTGTTAGGGCCCACATAAAGATGTTAGGGACTACATAAAGCTGTTAGGGCCTACATAAAGCAGTTAGGGCCTACATAAAGCTGTTAGGGCCAACATAAAGCTGTCAGGGCCTACATAAAGCTGTCAGGGCCTACATAAAGCTGTTAGGGCCTACAAAAAGCTGTTAGGGCCTACATAAACCAGTCAGTGACTACATAAAGCTGTCAGGGCCTACATAAGAATGTCAGGGCCTACATAAAGCTGTCAGGGCTTACACAAAGCTGTCAGGGCCTAAATACGGCTGTTATGGCCTACATAAAACTGGCAGGGGTCCTACATAAAGCTGTTAGGGCCGCCATAAAGCTGTTAGGGTCTACATAAAGCTGTTAGGGCCTACATAAACCAGTCCGGGCCTACATATAGCTACATTATGCCTTTAGGGCCTACATAAAGCTGTCAGGGCATACATAAAGCTACATGAAGCTGTTAGGGCCTACATAAAGCTGTCAGGGCCTACATAAGAATGTCAGGGCCTACATAAAGCTGTCAGGGCTTACACAAAGCTGTCAGGGCCTACATAAGGCTGTTAGGACCTACATAAAGCTGTTAGGTTCTACATAAAGCTGTTAGGGTCTACATAAAGCTGTTAGGGCCCACATAAAGATGTTAGGGCCTACATAAAGCTGTTAGGGCCCACATAAAGTTGTTAGGGACTACATAAAGCTGTTAGGGCCTACATAAAGCAGTTAGGGCCTACATAAAGCTGTTAGGGCCCATATAAAGATGTTAGGGCCTACATAAAGCTGTTAGGGCCTATATAAAGCTGTTGGGGCCTATATAAAGCTGTTAGGGCCTACATAAAGCTGTTAGGAACTACATAAAGCTGTTAGGAACTACATAAAGCTGTTAGGAACTACATAAAGCTGTTAGGGTCTACATAAAGCTGTCAGGGCCTACATAAAGCTGTCAGGGCCTACATAAAGTTGTTAGGGACTACATAAAGCTGTTAGGGCCTACATAAAGCAGTTAGGGCCTAATTAAAGCTGTTAGGGCCCACATAAAGATGGTAGGGCCTACATAAATCTGTTAGGGCCTATATAAAGCTGTTAGGGCCCACATAAAGATGGTAGGGCCTACATAAAGCTGTTAGGGCCTACATAAAGCAGTTAGGGCCTAATTAAAGCTGTTAGGGCCCACATAAAGATGTTAGGGACTACATAAAGCTGTTAGGGCCTACATAAAGCAGTTAGGGCCTACATAAAGCAGTTAGGGCCTAATTAAAGCTGTTAGGGCCCACATAAAGATGTTAGGGACTACATAAAGCTGTTAGGGCCTACATAAAGCAGTTAGGGCCTACATAAAGCTGTTAGGGCCTATATAAAGCTGTTGGGGCCTACATAAAGCTGTTAGGGCCTACATAAAGCTGTTAGGAACTACATAAAGCTGTTAGGGCCTACATAAAGCTGCCAGGGCCTACATAAAGCTGTCAGGGCCTACATAAAGCTGTTAGGGACTACATAAAGCTGTTAGGGCCTACATAAAGCTGGCAGGGGTCCTACATAAAGCTGGCAGGGGTCCTACATAAAGCTGTTAGGGCCTACATAAAGCTGTTAGGGCCGACATAAAGCTGTTAGGGCCTACATAAAGCTGTTAGGGCCGACATAAAGCTGTTGGGGCCTACATAAAGCTGTTGGGGCCTACATAAAGCTGGCAGGGGTCCTACATAAAGCTGTTAGGGCCTACATAAAGCTGTTAGGGCCGACATAAAGCTGTTAGGGCCTACATAAAGCTGTTAGGGCCGACATAAAGCTGTTGGGGCCTACATAAAGCAGTCTGGGCCTACATATAGCTACATAATGCTGTTAGGGCCTACATAAAGCTGTTAGGGCCTACATAAAGCTGTTGGGGCCTACATAAAGCAGTCTGGGCCTACATATAGCTACATAATGCTGTTAGGGCCTACATAAAGCTGTTAGGGCCTACATAAAGCTGTTAGGGCCCACATAAAACTGTTAGGGACTACATAAAGCTGTTAGGGCCTACATAAAGCTGGCCGGGGTCCTACATAAAGCTGTTAGGGCTCACATAAAGCTGTTAGGGCCTACATAAAGCTGTTAGGGCCTACATAAAGCTGTTAGGGCCTATATAAAGCTGTTGGGGCCTACATAAAGCTGTTAGGGCCTACATAAAGCTGTTAGGAACTACATAAAGCTGTTAGGGTCTACATAAAGCTGTCAGGTTCTACATAAAGCTGTCAGGGCCTACATAAAGTTGTTAGGGACTACATAAAGCTGTTAGGTTCTACATAAAGCTGTTAGGGCCTACATAAAGCTGCCATGGCCTACATAAAGCTGTCAGGGCCTACATAAAGCTGTTAGGGACTACATAAAGCTGTTAGGGCCTACATAAAGCTGGCAGGGGTCCTACATAAAGCTGGCAGGG
>NW_027010509.1:0-31119 GCF_036934945.1 Oncorhynchus masou masou | reverse complement strand
TCTTCGTCCGCCCACGTGTTCTCGCACACCCCGAGAGCTTCTGGTCAGCGGGGTGGTGGCACCGGGATCCTCATCTCTCCCAAGTGGTCATTCTCTCTTTCTCCCCTTACCCATCTGTCTATCGCCTCCTTTGAATTCCATGCTGTCACAGTTACCAGCCCTTTCAAGCTTAACATCCTTATCATTTATCGCCCTCCAGGTTCCCTCGGAGAGTTCATCAATGAGCTTGATGCCTTGATAAGCTCCTTTCCTGAGGACGGCTCACCTCTCACAGTCCTGGGCGACTTTAACTCACCTTCCCCCTACTCACAAGGCAGGCAATACGATCGACCTCATCTTTACTAGATGCTGTTCTTCCACTAACTTCATTGCAACTCCCTCCAAGTCTCCGACCACTACCTTGTATCCTTTTCCCTCTCGCTCTCATCCAACACTTCCCACACTGCCCCTACTCGGATGGTATCGCGCCGTCCCAACCTTCGCTCTCTCTCCCCCGCTACTCTCTCCTCTTCCATCCTATCATCTCTTCCCTCTGCTCAAACCTTCTCCAACCTATCTCCTGATTCTGCCTCCTCAACCCTCCTCTCTTCCCTTTCTGCATCCTTTGACTCTCTATGTCCCTATCCTCCAGGCCGGCTCGGTCCTGGAGGATAAAGGTAAAATAAAGGTAAAATAAATAAATAAATAAAATGCCAGATAAAGGGATGGTCTGATGTCGCCTCATCTATACAGACAGACAAGTATACAGAAATACAGCATCAGTTTGCCAGAAGAACCTTTCAACTACTGGAAGAAGATATTTGCTTTTTAGCTTAAAATATATTTTAAAAAATTATACTCAGTTTTAAAGTACAATTCTGCGATTGGTTCCCTTAAGCTTTGGATTGGTTCCCTTAAGGTTTGGATTGGTTCCCTTAAGGTTTGGATTGGTTCCCTTAAGGTTTGGATTGGTTCCTTAAGGTTTGGATTGGTTCCCTTAAGGTTTGGATTGGTTCCCTTAAGGTTTGGATTGGTTCCCTTAAGATTTGGATTGGTTCCTTAAGATTTGGATTGGTTCCCTTAAGGTTTGGATTGGTTCCTTAAGGTTTGGATTGGTTCCCTTAAGGTTACCCCATTGTGTGATAAAGTAGTTAGGAGTTTTTAGACACCGTCTGAGGGACTGATCATCCTGAGCCAAAAAAACTGTTTACAGAGAAGACAAGAAACCATTTTCCTTCTTATTAAATATTGTATTGGCACACCCCATTAAGGGCTTAGTTAAGGGTGCTGAAGGCGTCTATCAATTAAATTCACGATTGTTGTTTGCTTATCATTGATTGGTGATATTGATTTGTGATTGATCTGGTTTTTTTTTATGCCTGTTTCTAGAATTTTGAATAAATCTGAATTTAATTGTTCTGAAACCCTGTGTCATCACATAGTCATACAAGAGCATGTCATTTTACTCTGGGTTTGTGAAATAGGCTTGATTAATTGAGGCTCTCTTAACCAATTTTCTTGGTTGATCATTTAATTGGGAACCTGAGAAGCTGGTATAATGGAACCTGGGACCCAAACTATAGGTACTGAGTGCATTGGTAGGAGTCGTAAGAGGGGTGATTCTGGGCTAAGCCAACCCAGTCTATAGTGGGCACTCTGTGGTAGTGCTCTGCAGCAGAAGCTCTAGCCTGAACGATCCTGAAGAGGCGCCAGATTATAGAGGGGGTCGAGGCAGCATAGGCACTAGGCTCTGAGGGTAGCCCATTTACTGTAAGGCCCTTACTGTTGAGTCTGAGGAGCAGTCCCTAGCTGTAGACTAGCTCAGTGGTAAGGCAGAGCAGCATCTATCAGACCTGTAGGGGTTAACGACAAGGAATAACCAGACTGCGATTGGGTTGAGTTGATGGTTAATCTTGCAGAGGTGGTATTTAAAATGAAGCCTCATTGAGTAGCTGTTCCAACTCTGGGATGACTTCCTTGTCTCCGATAACTCTCTAAAACACACTCCAGCTCTCTGTCTGGACAATTCATGGTATTTGCAATAGATTCCCTGGTTTACCCAAAATCCCGGCTGGATGATTCCCGGAATCTGGAGGGATTGATTTCCAACAAGGGAAAAAAATATGTGATTGATTATTCTCTCTCTAATTAATCCAAACAACCTCAATTAATTAATCACTAATTGGCCCAAGGGAGGTGCTGACTATTGATTATTTAATAACAACAGTGATGATGGGACTCTTTAAACAAGACATTATTTTTAGCCAAAACAATACATATTTATGCCGGGTAAAGCTATGTGGATGATATTATGGTTCAGTGGCACTGTTTAGCTAAAAAATTGTTTTACTTTTTCCTGTTTTGCATGTTATTTTGGCATTAATACGTGTCACATCAGTTTGCAAACCATGTAAAAGATTTTTTTTAAATAATTGAGTTAATAAAGCTATATACAAACATGGTCTCTTTTTTTATTGAGGTAGGCAGCTCCAAAATGCAAATGTTTCAGCCTAGCTTTGTGTAGGTGTGGGGCAGCCAGCGGAAAATACAGAGCGTAGGAGTTGGTAATGTTTTCTAGTTGTGCCGTGATTGGCTCAGTGTTCTGTCACTCATGGGGACACTACGTCACCGGAAAATCTACAGCTCGGCCTCGAACATTCAAGCTCCTTGGGTGCTGCCATAGACTTACATTAGAAGTACCCATCCAAGAAGGCTAAAGGTCATTGGCCACAGATAAAATTACATCAAATCAAGTTATATCTACCATAGCTTTGATTGGACTGATCATGTCACCATCATACTTTCAAAATATTAGCTAGCAAGTTAGGCAAGCAGTCATCCTCATGAATCAAAGTCGATAATCTACTGGCAAATCCTTTTCAATCCTTGTCATATGAAGAGAAATTAGTTGGAAATTGCAAATTCAACAATGAGTGCTGAGGCGTGACTGCAGCCTCGGGTTTGATCCCAGGCTGTGTCATTGCCAACCGTCACCGGGAGACCCATTTGGACCTGCGTCGTCTGGGTTACGGGAGGGTTTAGCCGGCCCGGGATTTCCTTGTCTCATCGTACTCTAGTGACTCCTTGTGGCAGGCCGGACGTCTACAAGCTGACTTTGGTCGTCAGTTCGACTGTGTTTCTTCTGACACATTGGTGCGGCTGGCTTCAGTGTTAAGCGAGCAATGTGTCAAGAAGCTCTCGGCTCTCGACCTTCGCAGAGTCTGTAAGGGAGTTGCCGCAATGAAACAAGATCGTAATATCTGGCCCGTGGTGTTGCATGTGTCGTGTCTTTACTATGGATTAAATTAAAATGTTATTTTATCAAATCAATTCTCTGTAATTAATTTTAACTGATTAAACTAATAATGTAAATTAACTAGGAAGTCAGGGCACCACGGAAGAATCTTTATAGAGCTGTTGTCTTCCGAATAAACTCTTAAAGACCTGGTAATCTTTTATATCAAGAGTAGTCAATTATTAATCGTCACCTTATTCAGTCTCATCTGAACATCGTAAAAATATTGGTTATCTTCACAAACCCTGGCTAACAAGGTGAATCAACAATACAAAATGTGGTTTAATTATTTATTTACTAAATACCTAAATAATCACACAGAATTACATATACACAGGATGGATCATACATTGATTGATAATTATGTCATAAAAGAAAATGTCCCTAGTGGACGAAAACCGATATGACGGCTGGTTACACAAAGAATGGTGGTTGGGTTTGAATGAAAGAGTGGGAAGACTGAGGAACAACAATATTGTGTCTCTATCGGACCTTATGACGCTATGCTATTGTAAATACAGAATCTTAGGCATTCTAAATAACCGCCCATTCGGAAAAGGAAAAGGCAAGAAATATATTTACTCTGAGCTGCGCTTCGATAGATGGTCGTAGATGGACGGCTAGGTTACCCAGCAGAGATCTCCCATGTCCTTTTGAAGAATATTTCTGAGCGGATACGTTGTAGTGTCCTGTCGTCGTGTGGTAGAACGGATACGTTGTAGTACCCTGTTGTCGTGTGGTAGAACGGATACGCTTGTAGTATCCTGTCGTCGTGTGGTAGAACGGATACGCTGTAGTACCCTGTCGCCGGTGGTAGAACAGATACGCTGTAGTACCCTGTCGCGTGTGGTAGAACGGATACGTTGTAGTACCCTGTCGTCGTGTGGTAGAACGGATACGCTGTAGTATCCTGTCGTCAGGTGGTAGAACGGATACGCTGTAGAATCCTGTCGCTCGTGTGGTAGAACGGATACGCTTGTAGTACCCTGTCGCCGGTGGTAGAACGGATACGCTGTAGTATCCTGTCGTCAGAACGGATACGCTGTAGTATCCTGTTGTCGCGGTGGTAGAACGGATACGCTGTAGTACCCTGTCGTCAGGTGGTAGAACGGATACGTTGTAGTACCCTGTCGCCGTGTGGTAGAACGGATACGCTGTAGTACCCTGTCGCGCGGTGGTAGAACGGATACGCTTGTAGTACCCTGTCGCCGGTGGTAGAACGGATACGCTGTAGTACCCTGTCGCTCGGTGGTAGAACGGATACGCTGTAGTACCCTGTCGCGCGGTGGTAGAACGGATACGCTGTAGTCTGTCATCGCGGTGGTAGAATGGAAACGTTGTAGTACCCTGTCGTTGCGGTGGTAGAACGGATACGCTGTTATACTCTGTCGCCGTGTGGTAGAACGGATACGCTTGTAGTCTGTCATCGTGGTGGTAGAATGGATACGCTGTAGTACCCTGTCGTCGTGTGGTAGAACGGGTACGCTTGTAGTACTCTGTCGTCAAGTGGTAGAACGGATACGCTGTAGTATCCTGTCGCCGTGTGGTAGAGCCGGATACGCTGTAATACCCTGTTGTCGCGGTGGTAGAACGGATACGCTGTAGTACCCTGTCGTCATGTGGTAGAACGGATACGCTTGTAGTACCCTGTCGTCGTGTGGTAGAACGGATACGCTGTAGTATCCTGTCGCTGTGTGGTAGAACGGATACGCTGTAGAATCCTGTCGCCGTGTGGTAGAACGGATACGCTGTAGTACCCTGTCGTCGTGTGGTAGAACGGATACGCTGTAGTCTGTCATCGCGGTGGTAGAATGGATACGTTGTAGTACCCTGTCGCCGGTGGTAGAACGGATACGCTGTAGTACCGCGTTGTGGTGGTAGAACGGATACGCTGTAGTATCCTGTCCTTGTGTGGTAGAACGGATACGCTGTAGTACCCTGTCGTCCGGTGGGTAGAACGGATACGCTGTAGTACCTGTCGCCGGTGGTAGAACGGATACGCTGTAGTACCCTGTCGTCGTGTGGTAGAATGGATACGCTTGTAGTACCGCTCCGTTGTGTGGTAGAACGGATACGCCAGTATCCTGTCCTTGTGTGGTAGAACGGATACGCTGTAGTACCCTGTCGTTGTGTGGTAGAACGGATACGCTGTAGTACCCTGTCGTCGTGTGATAGAACGGATACGTTGTAGTACCTATGTCGTTGTGTGGTAGAACGGATACATTGTAGTACCCTGTCGCCGTGTGGTAGAACGGATACGCTGTAGTACCCTGTCGTCGTGTGGTAGAACGGATACGCCAGTATCCTGTCGTTGTGTGGTAGAACGGATACGCTTGTAGTACCCTGTCGCAGGTGATAGAACGGATACGCTGTAGTACCCTGTCGTTGTGTGGTAGAACGGATACATTGTAGTACCCTGTCGTCGGTGGTAGAACGGATACGCTGTAGTACCCTGTCGTCGTGGTGGTAGAACGGATACGCTGTAGTACTCTGTTGTCGTGTGGTAGAACGGATACGTTGTAGTCTGTCATCGTGTGGTAGAATGGATACGCTTGTAGTACCCTGTCGTCGTGTGGTAGAATGGATACGCTTGTAGTCTGTCATCGTGTGGTAGAATGGATACGTTGTAGTACCCTGTCGTCGTGTGGTAGAATGGATACGTTGTAGTCTGTCATCGTGTGGTAGAACGCATACGTTGTAGTACCCTGTCGTCAGGTGGTAGAACGGATACGTTTGTAGTACCCTGTCGTCGTGTGGTAGAACGGATACGTTGTAGTCTGTCATCGTGTGGTAGAACGCATACGTTGTAGTACCCTGTCGTCAGTGTGGTAGAACGGATACGTTGTAGTACCCTGTCGTCAAGTGGTAGAACGGATACGTTGTAGTACTCTGTCGCAGTGTGGTAGAACGGATACGTTGTAGTACCCTGTCGTCAAGTGGTAGAACGAATACGTTGTTGTCGCCTGTCTCAGACTGATCTGACATCATATTCTTTAAGTACTAATGGAGGCTTTCAACTGGTTGGATTACAGAAATATTGTACCTTTCCCCAACCTTTTGATGTTACCATACTCTCTATGTTAACAAAGGGCTTTCCAGGAGTATCTATCTATCTATCTATCTATCTATCTATCTATCTATCTATCTATCTATCTATCTATCTATCTATCTATCTATCTATCTATCTATCTATCTATCTATCTATCTATCTATCTATCTATCTATCTATCTATCTATCTATCAAATTGATTTATAAAGCCCTTTTTACATCAGCTAATGTCTCAAAGTGCTATACAGAAACCCAGCCTAAAACCCCAAACAGCAAGCAATGCAGGTGTAGAAGCACGGTGGCTAGAAAAACTCCCTAGAAAGGCAGGAACCTAGGAAGAAATCTAGAGAGGAACCAGGCTCTGAGGGGTGGCCAGTCCTCTTCTGGCTGTGCGGGGTTGAGATTGAACATCTTGGCCATGTACTGTTATAATTGTTCATAGATGACCAGCAGGGTCAAATAATAATAATCACAGTGGTTGTAGAAGGTGCAACAGGTCAGCACCTCAGGAGTAAATGTCAGTTGGCTTTTAGAAAGAGAGAGAGAGAGAGAGAGAGAGAGAGAGAGAGAGAGAGAGAGAGAGAGAGAGAGAGAGAGAGAGAGTGAGAGAGAGAGAGAGAGAGTGAGACGAAAACAGCAGGTCCGGGACAAGGTAGCACGTCCGATGAACAGGTCAGGGTTCCATAACCGCAGGCAGAACAGTTGAAACTGGAGCAGCAGCACGACCAGGTGGACTGGGGACAGCAAGGAGTCATCAGGCCAGGTTGTCCTGAGGCTTGGTCCCAGGGCTCAGGTCCTCCGGGAGGGGATGGAGAGCGAGAGAATTAGAGAGAGCATACTTCAATTCACACAGGACACCGGATAAGACAGGAGAAATACTACAGATATAACAGACTGACCATAGCCCCCGACACATAAACTACTGCAGCATAAATACTGGCGGCTAAGACAGGAGGGGTCTAGAGCACACAAGAAGGACCGGTGTAGTCAGCTGTTAGTAGCCCATGTACCCCTCCCTAATAATTTGGTCCCCCTCTTAACTTAGCCTACTGTTCTGACTTGGTGGTGCACATGAAATGTAATCATCAAATATTGAAAGAGCTTTCATTGTGTGCTTATATACCACCTTTATTTATCTTATGGTTCTGACTTGGTGTACAGTAGAGAATACTGGAAGAACGGCCCATGTTCTGAATTCTGTCGCTGTACATTTCAAAAGTGCTGAACAATTAGGTATATTGACTACGTCCGTCCTGGTTCGGATTGCCTCTGCTCGTCGTTACCTTATTCCATAGTTTGTACTTTTCAATTGTCAGTAGAAACCACTTTTATCTTTAAGCAAGTCAGCCGTATCAGCTTTTTAAAATTAACTAATGCAGTAAACTGAACTGTTTTGTTGCCAGACAAGGCTCCGCTGAGAGCCAGGTGTAGTGGTGGTAACGATCCACACCATGGTGCTGAAAATAAATCTCTGCTATTGGGACAGCTTGATGTAGGCCCTAACAGTTTATAGGCACCGTCCGTCGCTGTTAAAGTGCAACTAATGTGTAGCAGCTTTGCTGGCATGCATAAAAAACTCCACAGTAAAAGGCACATGACAGCCGGCTTGGAGTTTGCAAAAAGGCACCTAAAGGACTCTTAGACCATTAGAAACAAGATTCTCTGGTCTGATGAAACCAAGATTGAACTCTTTAACCTGAATACCAAGTGTTGCGTCTGGAGGAATACTGGCACTATCCCTACGGTGAAGCATGGTGGTGGCAGCAGCATCATGCTGTGGGGATGTTTTTCAGCAGCAGTGACTGGGAGACTAGTTAGGATCGAGGGAAAGATGAACGGAGCAAGAGATATCCTTAATGAAAACCTTCTCAGGACCTCAGACTGGGGCAAAGGTTCACCTTCCAACAGGACAACGTCCCTAACCTCACAGCCAAGACAATGCTGGAATGGCTTTGGGACAAGTCTCTGAATGTCCATGAGTGGCCCAGCCAGAGCCCAGACTTGAACCCGATCGAACATCTCTGGAGAGACCTGAAAATACCTGTACAGCGACGCTCCCCATCCAACCCCAAATAAAGGTGTGCTAAGCTTGTAGCGTCATATTCAAGGCCGTAATCGCTGCTAAAGGTGCTTCAACAAAGTACTGAATAAAGTGTCTGAAATCTTATGTAAATTTGATATTTCAGTTTTATTTATTTTGTATTTGCAAAAATGTCTAAATCCGTTTTTGCTTTGTCATTATGGGGTATTGTGTGTAGTTGGAGGGGGGGGGCACAATTTAATCCTGAAACTACATGAAATAATTCATACAGGAGAGAAACCTTATAACTTCTCTGACTGTGGTAAGAGTTTCTCACAGTTAGGCAGCATGAAACAAAACCAGCGCATACACACTGGAGAGAAACCTTACCACTGCTCTGACTGTGGCAAAGACTTTACATCATCTGGAAAATTGGAAACGCACCAAAGAATACCAAAGAATACTGTACATACAGGAAATAAATCCTATCCTTGCACACAATGTGGAAAGAGCTTATCTCAATCTGGAAACCTAAAACTACATGTAAAAATACATACAGGAGAGAGGCCTAATAACTGTTCTGACTGTGGGAAGAATTTCTCACATTTAAGTCGCATAAAGAAACACTAGTGGGTAGACACAGGGGAGAAACCACACTACTGCTCAGACTGAGGGAAAACTTCTCTTCGTCAAGAGACTTCATGATTCACTAGAGAATTCACACTGAGAGAAACCATACAAATGCCTTTAACTTTGGAAGAGATGCATCACTTCATTGGATAAGATAAAACGCATATGTGGATTCACACTGGAGAGAAGCCTTACCACTGCACCAAGTTTGAATAAGTTTCGCACAGTCAAGCAACCTGAAGCAACATCAGCGCAATACACTGGATGTCATCTTACATTTGATGATGATTATATGACAACAACAATGAAGATGATGATGATGACTAGAACCCAAAAATTTGATCATATTACTCCAGTGCTAGCCTCCCTACACTGGCTTCCTGTCAAAGCAAGGGCTGATTTCAAGGTTTTACTGCTAACCTACAAAGCATTACATGGGCTTGCTCATACCTATCTCTCTGATTTGGTCCTGCCGTACATACCTACACGTACGGTACGGTCACAAGACGCAGGCCTTCTAATTGTCCCTATAATTTCTAAGCAAACAGCTGGAGGCAGGGCTTTCTCCTATAGAGCTCCATTTTTAAGGAACGGTCTGCCTAACCATGTCAGAGACGCAAACTCGGTCTCAACCTTTAAGTCTTTACTGAAGACTCATCTCTTCAGTGGGTCATATGATCGAGTGTAGTCTGGCCCAGGAGTGGGAGGGTGAACGGAAAGGCTCTAGAGCAACGAACCGCCCTTGCTGTCTCTGCCTGGCCGGTTCCCCTCTTTCCACTGGGATTCTCTGCCTCTAACCCTATTACAGGGGCTGAGTCACTGGCTTACTGGGGCTCTCTCATGCCGTCCCTGGAAGGGGTGCGTCACCTGAGTGGGTTGAGTCACTGATGTGGTAATCCTGTCTGGGTTGGCGCCCCTTGGGTTGTGCCATGGCGGAGATCTTTGTGGGCTCTACTCAGCCTTGTCTCAGGATGGTAAATTGGTGGTTGAAGATATCCCTCTAGTGGTGTGGGGGCTGTGCTTTGGCAAAGTGGGTGGGGTTATATCCTTCCTGTTTGGCCCTGTCCGGGGGTGTCCTCGGATGGGGCCACAGTGTCTCCTGACCCTCCTGTCTCAGCCTCCAGTATTTATGCTGCAGTAGTTTATGTGTCGGGGGCTAGGGGCAGTTTGTTATATCTGGAGTACTTCTCCTGTCCTATTCGGTGTCCTGTGTGAATCTAAGTGTGCGTTCTCTAATTCTCTCCTTCTCTCTTTCTTTCTCTCTCTCTCGGAGGACCTGAGCCCTAGGACCATGCCCCAGGACTCCCTGGCATGATGACACCTGACATGATGACTCCTTGCTGTCCCCAGTCCACCTGGCCGTGCTACTGCTCCAGTTTCAACTGTTCTGCCTTATTATTATTCGACCATGCTGGTCATTTATGAACATTTGAACATCTTGGCCATGTTCTGTTATAATCTCCACCCGGCACAGCCAGAAGAGGACTGGCCACCCCACATAGCCTGGTTCCTCTCTAGGTTTCTTCCAAGGTTTTGGCCTTTCTAGGGAGTTTTTCCTAGCCACCTTGCTTCTACACCTGCATTGCTTGCTGTTTGGGGTTTTAGGCTGGGTTTCTGTACAGCACTTTGAGATATCAGCTGATGTACGAAGGGCTATATAAATACATTTGATTTGATTTGATGATGATGATGATGATGAATAGTTGCTCTCACTCAGTTTTCCCTGTAATTTAGATGTTACCTTATAGATAACAGGTTATGTTTGAGGACCAGCAAATGTTGAAACATTCGTATAATGAAGGTTAAATAAATGTAAGATGACATCCTTCATTTTATGTTATTTTAGCTAAATAATGGTGTTAAATAAACCTGAATCTGATTTGAACAGAAATTGCCAACCTGCCAATGAGCATCAACCATATTGTATTTAAATTGTTTTGCAGGATGAAATCTCTTGAGATGCACCATCTTGTTTTCAAGGGGTCTATACAGTCTACTAACCGCTATCCTTCAGACAATGGAGGGCCCCTGATTTTTGGACAGAGAATGGAGGGCCCCTGCTGTCTGGACAGACAATGGAGGGCCCCTGCTTTCTGGGCAGAGAATGTAGGTCCCCTGCTTTCTGGACAGAGAATGGAAGGCCCCTGCTTTCTGGACAGACAATGGAGGGCCCCTGCTGTCTGGACAGAGAATGGAGGGGCCCTACTTTCTGGGCAGACAACGGAGGGCCTGTGCTTTTTGGAATCACGAGTCAGGGTGACATACACTTGTGCTGTGACAGCATTATATCAGGCATACCGATCAAGCGCCTGCCCCTGAGAGGTATTTGTGCGATGGTGACATCACTTCACCTTCTAATAATGGCATGCATCTTACTAAGCTGGAAAACATCCACACAATAGGCCTTTGTCTTGCATGAGGGAGGATCAAACCGAGGAGGGAGATTCTGAGAAAAACACATGAGCTGCATTTGTATATGAGGTAGCTAGTGTTACTTTGGCATTTAAAGGTTGACCAATCCGATCTGTTTCACATCCAGCCGGGATTGGGAGTCCCATAGGGCGGCGCACAATTTGCCCACCGTTGTCCAAGTTTGGCTGGGGTAGGGTTAGGGTTAGGGTTAGGGTCAGGGTCAGGGTTAGGGTTAGGTTAGGGTTAGGGTTAGGGTTAGGTCAGGGATAGGGTCAGGGTCAGGGTCAGGGTTAGGGTTAGGGTCAGGGTCAGGGTCAGGGTCAGGGTCATGGTCAGGGTCAGGGTCAGGGTCAGGGTCAGGGTCAGGGTTAGGGTCATGGTCAGGGTTAGGGTCAGGGTCAGGGTCAGGGTCAGGGTCAGGGTCAGGGTCAGGGTTAGGGTTAGGGTCAGGGTTGGGGTCAGGGTCAGGGTTAGGGTCACGGTTAGTGTCAGGATTAGGGTCAGGGTCAGGGTTAGGGTCAGGGTCAGGGTTAGGGTCAGGGTCATGGTCAGGGTCAGAGTTAGGGTCATGGTCAGGGTTAGGGTCAGGGTCATGGTCAGGGTCAGGGTTAGGGTCATGGTCAGGGTTAGGGTCAGGGTCAGGGTCAGGGTCAGGGTTAGGGTCAGGGTTGGGGTCAGGGTCACGATTAGGGTCAGGGTTAGGGTTAGGGTTAGGGTTAGGGGTCAGGGTCAGGGTTAGGGTCAGGGTTAGGGTCAGGGTCAGGGTCAGTTAATCCACTGTTCTTCGGAAGGACTTCATTGTCCATAAGAATTTGTTTTTAACTGACTCGCCTTGTTTAATAAAGGTTCAATTAAATTGTAAAACAATTATATCAAAGACAATGGCCTCTTCATGATAATATTTCAATTAAAATATCTTCCTAGCCAACATGTTCCAGAAGTGTACAGTGTACCCACACATGTACGGTACTACAGCATGGAACCCCAACCATATGGACTCTATACAGTACAGCAACAGACAATGGAGGGCCCCTGCTTTCTGGACAGACAAATGGAGGGCCCCTGCTTTCTGGACAGACAATGGAGGGCCCCTGCTTTCCGGAATCACTGTCAGGGTACCTATGCTGGCAGCATTATATCAATCGACTGTTTGGTGTGATCTCTGACAAAAAGACACACCAACATACCTACTTCAGAGTGACAATTCCATTCTAACTTGACTTTCTGGTCACCATCACACATTCGCCACTACCATTGCCACTATACAATAGAAAAAAATTAACCTCTCGCCGTGGTGGAGGTGTTGCATTGTACATCAGAGACTGTGTCCATACCCCTTAACCTGCATTAGTGTTCCCGATCATCTGGAATGCATTGAGAACCCTGAGACATATCTATTGTTGCTGTGTGCGTGTGGTGTACTCAACGCCTCAATCACCATATCAAGATGAACTCAATGAACATCTAATATCCTTATCTGACCTGCTCTGTACTAAATACACAGATTTTGGACTGGTAATTCTTGGCGATTTCAACCGCCTCAATGTCCATGAAATCTGCCTTGACAACAGACTGTCAGGTGGTTCAGAAGAACACCAGAGGTGAAGCCATCCGGGCTGTTCCATTTCAGCCATGACACCCATATCTGATTGTTCTGAATGTTTTCTGTAGTCAGAAACAGATAAGATAAGCATTCCTGCCGCATTAAGTTGAAAGACAATTTGAACTCAGAGAAACTAAACTAATTGATTGCACCCAAACTGGCCATTTCAATTTATAGGATTCATTCTATATTTTTTTATTTTTTATTTTTTTATTTCACCTTTATTTAACCAGGTAAGCCAGTTGAGAACAAGTTCTCATTTACAAATGCGACCTGGCCAAGATAAAGCAAAGCAGTGCGACAAAAACAACAACACAGAGTTATACATGGAATAAACAAACGTACAGTCAATAACACAATAGACAAAGTCTATATACAGTGTGTGCAAATGGTGTGAGGAGGTAAGGCAATAAATAGGCCATAGTAGCGAAGTAATTTCAATTTATCAAATTAACACTGGAGTGATGGATGTGCAGATGATGATGTGCAAGTAGAGATACTGGTGTGCAAAAAAAGCATGCAAAAAAAAGGTTCAAAAACGTAAATAAAAACTATATGGAGATGAGGTAGTTAGATTGGATGGGTCATTTACAGATGGGCTATGTACCGCTGCAGCAATCGGTAAGCTGCTCAGATAGCTGATGCTTAAAGTTAGTGAGGGAGATATAAGTCTCCAACTTCAGCAATTTTTGCAATTCGTTCCAGTCATTGCAGCAGAGAACTGGAAGGAAAGGCAGCCAAAGCAGGTTTTGGCTTTGGGGATAACCAGTGAGATATACCTGCTGGAGCACGTGCTACGGGTGGGTGTTGTTATGGTGACCAGTGAGATAAGGCGGAGCTTTACCTAGCGAAGACTTATAGATGACCTGGAGCCAGTGGGTCTGGCAATGAACATGTAGCGAGGGCCAGCCGACAATAGCATACAGGTCACAGTGGTGGCTTTCACTTCAGCAGTAATAAATTCATCAACTTCTTTGAGAAAAAGATCATCATCATTAGAAAGCAAATTACGGACTCCTCTTTAAATCTGCGTATTCCTCCAAAGCCCAGTTGTCCTGAGTCTGCACAACTCTGCCAGGACCTAGGATCAAGGGAGACACTCAAGTGTTTTAGTACTATATCTCTTGACACAATGATGAAAATAATAATGGCCTCTAAACCTTCAAGCTGCATACTGGACCAACTGAACTACTGAAAGAGCTGCATCCTGTGCTTGGCCCTCCTATGTTGAACATAATAAATGGCTCTCTATCCACCGGATGTGTACCAAACTCACTAAAAGTGGCAGTAATAAAGCCTCTCTTGAAAAAGCCCAACCTTGACCCAGAAAATATAAAAAACTATCGGCCTATATCGAATCTTCCATTCCTCTCCAAAATTTTGAATATGAAATGTATACGAAATGCTTCAGTCTGGTTTTAGACCCCATCATAGCACTGAGACTGCACTTGTGAAGGTGGTAAATTACCTTTTAATGGCGTCAGACCGAGGCTCTGCATCTGCCCTCGTGCTCCTAGACCTTAGTGCTGCTTTTGATGTGATCACCACATTCTTTGGAGAGATTGGAAACCCAAATTGGTCTACATGGACAAGTTCTGGCCTGGTTTAGATCTTATCTTTCGGAAAGATATCAGTTTGTCTCTGTGAATGGTTTGTCCTCTGACAAATCAACTGTAAATTTCGGTGTTCAGCAAGATTCCGTTTTAGGACCACTATTGTTTTCACTATATTTTACCTCTTGGTGAGGTTGTCATTGGAAAACGTAATGTTAACTTTCACTGCTATGCGGATGACACACAGCTGTACATTTCAATGAAACATGGTGAAGCCCCAAAATTCCCCTCGCTAGAAGCCTGTGTTTCAGACATAAGGAAGTGGATGGCTGCAAACTTTCTACTTTTAAACTGAGACAAAACAGAGATACTTGTTCTAGGTCCCAAGAAACAAAGAGATATTCTGTTGAATTTGACAATTAATCTTGATGGTTGTACAGTCGTCTCAAATAAAACTGTGAAGGACCTCGGCATTACTCTGGACCCTGATCTCTCTTTTGACGAACATATCAAGACTGTTTCAAGGACAGCTTTTTTCCATCTACGTAACATTGCAAAAATCAGAAACTCTCTGTCCAAAAACAATGCAGAAAAATGTATCCATGCTTTTGTTACTTCTAGGTTAGACTACTGCAATGCTCTACTTTCCGTCTACCAGGATAAAGCACTAAATAAACTTCAGTTCGTGCTTAATACGGCTAGAATCATATTACTCCAGTGCTAGCCTCCCGACACTGGCTTCCTGTTAGAACCACCCATCCCGGATCCGGTATATTTGTCATCAGCAACGCTGAGTAGCATAGCGCAACAGTCAAAAAATGCGCAACTAGAAAATATTCATATTCATGAAATCACAAACACAGCTTAGCCTTTTGTTAATCACCCTGTCGTCTCAGATTTTGAAATTATGCTTTACAGCGAAAGCAATACAAGCGTTTGTGTAAGTTTATCGATAGCCTAGCATAGCATTATGTACACTTAGCATCAGGAAGCTTGGTCACAAAAGTCAGAAAAGCAATCAAATGAACCGTTAACCTTTGATGATCTTTGGATGTTTACACTCACAAGACTCCCAGTTAGACAGCAAATGTTCCTTTTGTTCCATAAAGATATTTTTTATATCCAAATACCTCCGTTAGTTTGGTGCGTTATGCCCAGGAATCCACCGGAAATAGCGGTCACGACAACGAGGACAAAAATTCAAAATGATATCCATAATGTCGACAGAAACATGGCAAACGTTTTTTATAATCAATCCTCAAGGTGTTTTTCAAATATCTATTCGATAATATGTCAACCTGGGACAGTTGGCTTTTCACTAGGACCGGGAGGAACAATGGCCGCCTCTCTTTTTGCGCAAAAATCACTCTGAGAGCCCCCACCTATCCACTTACGTAATGTGGTCGTTCATGCTCATTCTTCAAAATAAAGGCCTGAAACTATGTCTAAATGCTGTAGACACCTTAGGGAAGCCATAGAAAAGGGAATCTGGTTGATATCCCTTTCAATGGTCAATAGGGATGCACAGGAACACAGAGGTTTCAAAATAAGAGTCACTTCCTGATTGGAATTTTCTCAGGCTTTCGCCTGCAATATCAGTTCTGTTATACTCACAGACAATATTTTTACAGTTTTGGAAACTTTAGAGTGTTTTCCATCCCAAGCTGTCAATTATATGCATATTCTAGCATCTGGTCCTGAGGAATAGGCTGTTTACTTTGGGAATGTTATTTTTCCAAACATAAAAATTGCGCCCCTAGCTTCAAGAGGTTTTAAGGCTCCCTGTCAAAGCAAGGGCTGATTTCAAGGTTTTACTGCTAACCTACAAAGCATTACATGGGCTTGCTCCTACCTATCTCTCCGATTTGGTCCTGCCATACATACGCGTACGCTACGGTCACAAGACACAGGCCTCCTAATTGTCCCTAGAATGTCTAAGCAAATAGCTGGAGGCAGGGCTTTCTCCTATAGAGCTCAATTTTTATGGAATGGTCTGCCTACCAATGTGAGAGAAGCAGTCTCGGTCTCAACCTTTAAGTCTTTACTGAAGACTCATCTCTTCAGTGGATCATATGATTGAGTGTAGTCTGGCCCAGGAGTGTGAAGGTGAACAGAAAGGCTCTGGAGCAACGAACTGCCCTTGCTGTCTCTGCCTGGCCGGTTCCCCTCTTTCCACTGGGATTCTCTGCCTCTAACCCTATTACAGGGGCTGAGTCACTGGCTTACTGGTGCTCTTCCATGCCGACCCTAGGAGGGGTGCGTCACTTGAGTGGGTTGAGTCACTGACGTGGTCTTCCTGTCTGGGTTGGCGACCCCTTGGGTTGTGCCGTGGCGGAGATCTTTGTGGGCTATACTCAGCCTGGTCTCAGGATGGTAACTTGGTGGTTGAAGATATCCCTCTTGTGGTGTGGGGGCTGTGCTTTGGCAAAGTGGGTGGGGTTATATCCTGCCTGTTTGGCCCTGTCCGGGGGTATAATTGGATGGGGCCACAGTGTCTCCTGGCCCCTCCTGTCTCAGCCTCCAGTACTTATGCTGCAGTAGTTTATGTGTCGGGGGCTAGGGTCAGTTATATCTGGAGTATTTCTCCTGTCTCATCCGGTGTCCTGTGTGAATTTAAGTATGCTCTCTCTTATTCTCTTTCTCTCTTTCTTTCTTTCTTTCTTTCTTTCTTTCTTTCTTTCTTTCTTTCTTTCTTTCTTTCTTTCTTTCTTTCTCTCTCTCTCTCGGAGGACCTGAGCCCAAGGACCATGCCTCAGGACTCCTGGCATGATGACTCCTTGCTGTCCCCAGTCCACCTGGCCATGCTGCTGCTCCAGTTTCAACTCTTCTGTCTGCGGCTATGGAATCCCGACCTGTTCACCGGACGTGCTACCTGTCCCAGACCTGCTGTTTTCATCTCTCTAGAGACAGCAGGAGCAGTAGAGATACTCTCAATGATCGGCTATGAAAAGCCAACTGACATTTACTCTTGAGGTGCTGACTTGTTGCACCCTTGACAACTACTGTGATTATTATTATTTGACCATGCTGGTAATTTATGAACATTTGAACAACTTGGCCATGTTCTGCTATAATCTCCACCCAGCACAACCAGAAGAGGACTGGCCACCCCTCATAGCCTGGTTCCTCTCTAGGTTTCTTCCTAGGTTTTGGCCTTTCTAGGGAGTTTTCCTTGCCGCGGTGCTTCTACACCTGCATTGTTTGCTGTTTGGGGTTTTAGGCTGGGTTTCTGTATAGCACTTTGAGATATCAGCTGATGTAAGAAGGGCTGTAGAAAAACATTTGATTTGATTTGGTGGTATATTTGGAGGCAATATTGTAAATGGCATCGCCGAAGTTGAGGATCTGTTTGGTAGGATAGTCAGTTTTACGAGGTTATGTTTGCCAGTGTGAGTGAAGGAGGCTTTGTTGCGAAATAGGAAGCCGATTCTAGATATAATTTTGGATTGGAGATGTTTAATATGAGTCTGGAAGGAGAGTTTACAGTCTAGCTAGACACCTAGGTATTTGTACTTGTCCACATATTCTAAGTCAGAAGCAACCAGAGTAGTGATGCTAGTCGGGCGGGCAGGTGCGGGCAGTGATCGGTTGAAAAGCATGCATTTAGTTTTACTAGTGTTTAAGAGCAGTTGGAGGCCACAGAAGCAATGTTGTATGGCATTGAAGCTCGTTTGGAGGTTTTTTAAAACAGTGTCCAAAGAAGGGCCAGATGTATACAGAACGGTGTCATCTGCGTAGAGGTGGAGCAGGGAATCACCTGCAGCAAGAGCAACATCATTGATATATACAGAGAAAAGAGTTGGCCCAAGAATTGAACCCTGTGGTACCCCCATAGAGACTGCCAGAGGTCCGGACAACAGGCCCTTTGATTTGACACACTGAACTCTATCTGAGAAGTAGTTGGTGAACCAGGCGAGGCAGTCATTTGAGAAACCAAGGATGTTGAGTCTGCCGATAAGAATACGGTGATTGACAGAGTTGAAAGCCTTGGCCAGGTCGATGAAGACGGCTGCACAGTACTGTCTTTTATTGATGGCGGTTATGATATCGTTTAGGATCTTGACCGTGGCTGAGGTGCACCCATGACCAGCTCGGAAACTGGATTGCACGGCGGAGAAGGTACGGTGGGATTCGAAATGGTCAGTGAACTGTTTGTTAACTTAGCTTTCGAAGACTAGAAAGAAAGGCTGGGCAGGATGGATATAGGTCTATAACAGTTTGGATCTAGAGTCCCCTCCCCCCTTGAAGAGGGGAGGACCGCAACAGCTTTCCAATCTTTAGGGATCTCAGACGATATGAAAGAGAGGTTGAACAGACTGGTAATAGGGGTTTCAACAATGGCGGTGGGTAATTTTAGAAAAGAGACGGTCCAGATCGTCCAGCTGATTTGTCCAGGATTTGCAGCTCTTTCAGAACATCTGCTATCGTGATTTGGGTGAAGGAGAAGCTGTGGAGGCTTGGGCAAGTAGCTGTGGAGGTGCGGAGCTTATGGCCAGGATTGGGGTAGCCAGGAGGAGAGCATGACCAGCCGTAGAGAAATGCTTATTAAAATTCTTGATTATCGTGGATTTATCGGTGGTGACAGTATTTCCTAGCCTCAGTGCAGTGGGCAGCTGGGAGGAGGTGCTCTTGATCTCCATGGACTTTACAGTGTCCCAAAACATTTTGGAGTTAGAGCTACATGATGCAAATTTCTGTTGGGAAAAGCTAGCCTTACTTTCCTAACTGATAGGTTGTATTGGTTCCTGACTTTGAAGTTGCATATCGCGGGGACTATTCTATGCTAGTGCAGAACGCCACAGAATATGTTTGTGCTGGTCGTGGGCAGTCAGGTCTGGAGTGAAGCAAGGGCTATAAATGTTCTAAGTTCTACTTTGTTTTGAAATTGACATTTAAGATGGTGAGGAAACGATGTAGGAATGGGCAGTGAGGGACTCCAACTTCTCCAACTCAATGTAAGAAAACCACACCTGGGCAATGTACATGTTACTAATTCTTCAATGTCAACAGTTGTCCACTGTTGAAAACAGATCTCATTTTCAATATAAGGTTCTTCAAAGTGTTCAATCTTCTTCTCTAAGTGTCATCTGACCTCCATTACATCAGGGCATTTATTACTTTTCTGCACCATGCATCTCCTGCTCTCTCAGTCACAAACCATCAGGTCGGCAAGGGAATGGCAGTCCTTGTCCACCTTTACTGAATTCAGCATTAGAGCGGCATGTAGTTGTATTGTACGTACACACTGTGTCCCAGATTAGTGGACACATTTCTTCACATATAGACTGCAGAATTTGGAAAAGCCAATTTGATGTTCTGAATAAAAATTTTTTAAAGTTGCATGCTTAATTTAAAAAAATCTTGATTATTAAAACATACAATCTTCCTGCCGTGAACCGCTCAACATTTCCATTACATTCAGTCATCAAAACAGACTCTCATCCAGAGCGACCTACAGAAGCAGCCAGGGTCAACGCCCGCACAAAGGCACAACAACAGATCTCCCACCAAGTCAAAACAAGGACCTGAACCAGCAACCAATCGGCCACTGGCCACCGGCCCAAGCTCCCAACCGTTCAAGATCCCCTCACAGTTCACCCATAGCTGCCCCTGAACCATCCAACTTGATCTGTACCCGGTAAAGTTTAAAAAAATTCACAGGGTAGCTTTGAATGAAATACCACTCAATGGAGCTGTAGTTGACTTCCACCATTGTCACTAGGGGTGGCAGCGTAGCCTAGTGGTTAGAGTGTTGGACTAGTAACCGCAAGATCAAATCCTCGAGCTGACAAGGTACAAATCTGTCGCTCTGCTCCTGAACAAGTCAGTTAACCCACTGTTCCTAGGCCATCATTGAAAATAAGAATTTCTTCTTAACTGACTTGCCTAGTTAATTAAATAAAGGTAAACTTAAATTGGAGTCAAGACATATGAATTATTTATTATTCATTTATTTATTACTTTCAGAAAGTATTCATACGCCTTGACTTTTAATTTGCTTTCTTGTGTTACAGCATTTAAAATGGATTACATTGAGATTTTTAGTCACTGAGTTGAATCTGTGTTTGAAACTCACTGCTCGACTGAGGAACCTCATTGCTGAAGGTACTGCATTGGTGTAAACATACATTTTGGACAACCAAACATATATTGTTTTAGCAAGAGATAGCACTAAGAAAGTAGCAGAAATGTACAGAAAGTAGTTTTGAACGCATTTTATTGAAGGGAAACAATAACAGTCTTGAACCTATTTGGCAGCATCGTGATATATTCTTATATACTGTACAATGAGGAATTCAACTACAAAATACTAGTCTTCTCCCATTTTATGAACCATTGCCCCACCCACAAGGTCTCTAAACAACAACAATAACTAAGAATAAGATAATAGATACAAAGCAAAAACGTGAAGAACATATATCAATCAACTCTAATTAGCACATGTAGGACAGTATGCAAGTGTGTGTCCTGGACTTTGCAGATGTATTTCTCATATGTGCAGCACATAGTATTTGTTTTACAGTTTTCTTTGGGGGCAGACTTGGCATCTCCTCTCTTGCCTGCTCCAGCTGCAGCCTCAGGTGGATCAGGACGAGATTCAGCCACCTGAACAGCTTTCACAAGCGCTGCAGAGGCTGCTGTGTGGGGAGGTGCTCCCTTCTTTGAATGTGTGGGGTTACAAGTCTTTCCCAGCTGCTCCAGGAACACCCTCCTCTTGCTTGGCTTATCAGGCATCCAGATAGAATGGATCTTGTTCAAATCACGAAGGCATTGTAAGAGTACACATCAATGATGTTATGGAAGATGACCAGGGGCCAGTGGGCAGTCATCCACCTGCAACTGTAAGTTCCAATCACCTTGTCCAGGTTGTCCACGCCTCCTTTGTTGTGGTTGTAGTCCAGGATGATGGCTGGCTTCCAGTCCTCAAGATCACCCGATCTCAGCCGTTTTGTGCAGTGTGTTCAGGAGGACCACATTCTTGTTCCTCTTTGGGAGGTAAGAAACTAGAGTGGTGGTGGGGGTGAAGGAAAACTTTAATGAGAAGCCATATCTCCTCCTTGTTGTCAGGAGTGCAGGGTGGAGCTCAGGCTTGTTCTTTCTAACTGTGCCAACCATGGTGATCTTCCTCTTCAGCAGCTGCTGGCTGAGGTCATAAGAGGTGAAGAAATTGTCTCACGTGACACTGTGTCCCCTCAGTCCATCTGTCACATCAAGCACAACCCTCATCCTCTGGTTCTTCTCCGGGCCTCCACTGATCGCCTTCCCTGTGTAGACTTGCATCTTCCAAGCGTAGCTGGATTGTGCGTCACAGGCCACCCATATCTTGATGCTATACTTTGCTGGCTTGCTCGGCATATACTGCCAGAAAGTACAGCGACCTTTTGACAAAAGAGATTACTATCAGTAATTAGTATCACATGAATAAATGATATTACAGCAATACATAATAGAATTAACAGAGAAAATCACTTACATTACAGATATGAAGAAAACCAAATGTACCTCTGAATGGAACCAGTTGCTCATCCACTGTTACTTCAGGCCCAGGGTTGTAGAGGTACGGCAGACGCTCCACCCACTTCTCCCAGACCTCTCTTATGGCTCCACCCACTGCTCCCAGACCTCTCTTATGGCTCCACCCACTGCTCCCAGACCTCTCTTATGGCTCCACCCACTGCTCCCAGACCTCTCTTATGGCTCCACCCACTGCTCCCAGACCTCTCTTATGGCTCCACCCACTGCTCCCAGACCTCTCTTATGGCTCCACCCACTGCTCCCAGACCTCTCTTATGGCTCCACCCACTGCTCCCAGACCTTTCTTATGGCTCCACCCACTGCTCCCAGACCTCTCTTATGGCTCCACCCACTGCTCCCAGACCTCTCTTATGGCTCCACCATTGCTCCCAGACCTCTCTTATGGCTCCACCCACTGCTCCCAGACCTCTCTTATGGCTCCACCCACTGCTCCCAGACCTCTCTTATGGCTCCACCCACTGCTCCCAGACCTCTTATGGCTCCACCCACTGCTCCCAGACCTCTCTTATGGCTCCACCCACTGCTCCCAGACCTCTCTTATGGCTCCACCCACTGCTCCCAGAACTCTCTTATGGCTCCACCCACTCCTCCCAGACCTCCCTTATGGCCACCAGTTTGTCTCTCATACATCTTGCAGGTCTTGACTCAAGGTTATCAAATCGTATCATTCATGAGAAAGTGTGAAAGACTTTCAGTGGCATCGTGGCGCAGAACATCCCCCCTTCCACCCTCTGCATCCCAGAGACTACATGTAACCTCGCCTCGGGACCTATACACACCCTCTGCATCCCAGAGACTACATGTAGCCTCGCCTCGGGACCTATACACACCCTCTGCATCCCAGAGACTACATGTAGCCTCGCCTCGGGACCTATACACACCCTCTGCATCCCAGAGACTACATGTAGCCTCGTCTCTGGGACCTATACACACCTCTGCATCCCAGAGACTACATGTAACCTCGCCTCGGGACCTATACACACCCTCTGCATCCCAGAGACTACATGTGGCCTCGTCTCGGGACCTATACACACCCTCTGCATCCCAGAGACTACATGTAACCTCGTCTCGGGAGACCACCCTCTGCATCCCAGAGACTACATGTAGCCTCGCCGGGACCTATACACACCCTCTGCATCCCAGAGACTACATGTAGCCTCGTCTCGGGACCTATACACACCCTCTGCATCCCAGAGACTACATGTAACCTAAATCGGGACCTATACACACCCTCTGCATCCCAGAGACTACATGTAGCCTCGCCTCGGGACCTATACACACCCTCTGCATCCCAGAGACTACATGTAGCCTCGTCTCGGGACCTATACACACCCTCTGCATCCCAGAGACTACATGTAGCCTCTCGCCTCGGGACCTATACACACCCTCTGCATCCCAGAGACTACATGTAACCTCGCCTCGGGACCTGTACACACCCACTAAGATTAGCAGCCCTATGTAGGCATGCAGGTCAATCTCATCCATCCTTTTCAGTTGTCTCCATATTTACTGAAACTCTCCAAATGTGTTAATTTTGTACCCTGGTGGTGTACAGCTTTCATTGAAATATGAACAAAGGCGATGTTTCATTTTTCTAATGTTGGGGTCACTCTAGGAAAAGTCATCAAATTTCAAGTTGAAAAAATATCATTTCGGGGGTTTTCTCTGCTGTTAAACATAGTGGCGGGTATTTTTGGCCCTTAAGACACATTAAATTAAATTAATTAAATTAAAATATTTTTTATTTAATTAAATCTTAAATTAAATTAAGGTTAAATCTGCTTAAAAATGTATGGCAGGACCTGAAAATGGTTGTCTAGCGTTGATCAACAACCGATTTCACAGAGCCTGAAGAATTTTGAAAGGAACAAATTTGCACAATCCAGGCAAGAGACTTCACTCTGACGGTAAGTAAACTAAAGCCATGAAACTAAGTACATCAGACTCATATACAGGCGCTGTTTAATATTTACACTTTGTCATAGTAAAGAAGGTATTGGTGTTATGTTGGTGTAATACACTATATAGTAGAATAATTAATTAGTTATTAATGTGTGTGTGTGTGTGTGTGTGTGTGTGTGTGTGTGTGTGTGTGTGTGTGTGTGTGTGTGTGTGTGTGTGTGTGTGTGTGTGTGTGTGTGTGTGTGTGTGTGTGTGTGTGTTAGATGTCACCTGGAGAGCTGGCGTACGTCACCTGTTCAATGGAGAGTACCACTTTGATGGGGAGAGGTTCGTGGAGGGGCGGAAACTCATCACACATGGAATGACCTCTGTCAAAGCCAGCATCAAGCAAGGGAACTTTGAGGCAGCAAGACAGAAGCTGGGAGACATTTTACACACCTTGCAGGTGTTGTAGATGGTTTTCATTATCTCCTTACTCCACAAGACAAGAGAGAGTGCTTTTGATGAAATATTAGTTTTGCTTAAAAGCATTTAAAAATGATTTATTCTCATTAATAAATTAATAACATTGGTCTTTGTCATAACACTATTTTAAACAGCTTGTCATTGTTATATTTTCAGGACTTCTACAGTCACAGTAACTGGATAGAACTGGGTAACAGATTTCCCCATTCCAATCTCATCAGATCAGACGTGTCCGACATCGGCCCTGTTGCAGGTATTGCGACGACATGTGTCTGGGTGTGTATGTTAACGAGGGGGAGTAGTTTAAAGATGGCTGAATGAGTTTGAAGATGGCTAATTGCCAACTGAAACATGCAGGTTGATGTTCCTCTGAAGAGACAAGGGATCTAACATTCATGTTCACCAACATTCCTTAAACATTCAACACATTCAACAGTTTTATCAGTAGGTGATTACCAAAGGGAGTAGTGTGCAGAGGATGCCAAGATAGATGCAGAAAGTGTTTACTCAACTCAGGACAACAAACTGATACAGACCGGTGCACTATGCTGCTGAAAGAACAGCCACATGCCCATTGTTAGAGTTTCTTTGTCCTGAATTGGTGGTTGACAAAATAGAGGCATCTTATGCTGTAAGGAAAAATACAGGTAGTGTTATGTCAGAACTGACCTAAAGATATTGTATCTTAATTTGACCCAATTTCTCACAGCAGGAAGCTAATCCTGCTGCAACAGGAAATGTGAATTATAATTAATTGACATTTGTTTGTAAGGGTTGATACATATTTCGTAAGGGCAAATCAAGTCTGAGATTTGAAAAGACAAACTTTAGAAGCATTGAATACTCTACAAGTTTGTCTTTCCTGCTGTTCAGAAAAATTCCTGCATCAACAGGATGATCAAATTACTATACAGCATCTGTAGGACCCGGCTAGTAGCATACTGACTGGCAGAGAAGAAACCTCAATGTAATATCATACAAGATCCTGATGGCAGTTGTATGTGACTCTTCTTATGAACCAGAACAATGAAAACAAAGATATTTCCACTGTAAACAGATATCATGCCAAAGCAACACATGACAACAGTGAAATGTTTCTTGTAAACCATGGTGGCACGCCACTTCCTGCTTCTCTAGCAGATTAGTAAGAATGTCTCACCCCATGTTCAAGAATGGCCTTTTCCCCTTTATTCAGAAAACAATCTTTCAATTTCGGTAGAAAGTTGGCTGCAATATCACTTTAATCCACCGAAAGAAATATTATGGTAAAACTCAAAAATACTAATTGATTAAAAAATACATATATATTTGGGGATTTAAAAAAGGTATAATCTTTGTAAATGATATCATAAATAGGACTGGTGGAGGTTTGTCACACATGTAGCTAACAAACATATATGGAAATGTCTGCTCTACCCAAAATTACAACAGACTAACTCCAGCATCACTGCAAAAATGGAAGAGGCAAGTTGAAGGTAAGTAAGGAGCTTGTCTGTCGGCATAAAAGACCAAAATTGGCTGAAGAATCGCAACATTTATCTGAAGTTAATTCTGCAAATCACTCTGCTGGGTGATTTAAAATGTCATAGTCAATCGATAAATAATATTATAATAATCTTAGCAAAAAATGGTATCTTTAATTTACAATTTGTAGAAACTATGATAATAGAAAGGTTCAGAACTTTTGTGAAACATCACAGCACAGTTGAAAAATATATGGAAAAAAGAAATCTAAACTGGATGGTGTTCAGAGATAGATGGGAGGACTAAAAACAAACAAAAGATAACTGTTGTAAATTATACTGTGTCCGTAAAATGTATATAGTTTATAGTATGTATAAGCTGGAGGTAGAAGCCTAAGGGTTGTTGTACATTAGTTTACTGCAATTAGGGGAGGGAGGTTTAGGGGAAAATAATAAAATAAAATACAGTGCATTCGGAAAGTATTCAGACCCCTTGACTTTATCCACATTTTGTTACGTTACAGCCTTATTCTAAAATTGATGAGTTCTCTTCTGTTAATGGAGGAAGTAGTTTTGTTAGTGAAGGAACTAGCAAAATCCTCATCAATCTACACACAACACCCTCATAATGACAAAACATTACTTTTTTTTTTAAATTTAATTTTGCAAATGTATTAAAAATAAAAAACAGAAATACCTTATTTACATAAGAATTCAGACCCTTTGTTACGAGACTCGAAATTGATCTCAGGTGCATCCTGTTTCCATTGATCATAAACAGATATCAGGTCTATGCAACCGGAGACAACAGTGAAAGGTTTCATGTAGATCATGGTAGCACGGCACTTCCTTGTTCTGTTGTATAAAGAGACCCATCATCTGTGTGAATCATATCTCTTCATAGGAGACATACTTATGAACCTGTGGCATAACAAGGTAGGCACTGGTCCGTTTGTTGATCTAGTCAAATGAGCTGTTTGGTTGATAAGGGCATGTGGGCAGTAGTTATGAAGGCTGGAAAGAAAAGGACAGGAGCACTGTGTGGGGTTTGGGTGTGACAGCTCAGGTGTCCTTGGAAACACATATTGACTGATTGGAACACATTTTGGAAAGGTATACTTTGCAGCACAAATTAAATTGCACAAATTAAAGCTTATTAAGACACCTTCAGTGTATAAATGGATATTATATTTTGCTAATATTTAGAATTTAAAAAGGATCATATTCTAGTGCTGTGGGTAATTTAAAACTATATTGAGGAAAAGTGAATTTATTTTATTCCATATAGAAGATAATTAGAAGATGTCAGACAGTGGTAAAAGTTCTATCTTGGTCCAGTTGATGTTACAAATGTTATTTTCTTCTAAATCACAACATTAAACCACTAAAGATGTGATGGTGACGGGTTACCTAACAAACACAAGGCAGAAAACAACATGATTTTTGTGATCTAAAACCAAATACCTTGTTTACTTGGATAAGAGCGTCTGCCAAATGACTTAAATGTAAAATGTAAATGTATTCGGACCCTTTGCTATGAGACTCGAAATTGAGCTCATGTGCATCCTGTTTACACAGATCATTCTTGAGATGTTTCTACAACTTGACTGGAGTCCACCTGTGATACATTCAATTGATTGGACATGATTTGGAAAGGCACACACTTGTCTATATTGTGTCGAGGCACAGATCTTTAACTGAAGCAGTTTGGAACCACCTAGACTCTTTCTACAGCTGGCCACCCAGACAAACTAAGCAATCGGGGGAGAAGGGCCTTGGTCAGGGTGATGACCAAGAACCTGATGGTCACTCTGACAGAGCTCCCGAGTTCCTCTGTGGAGATGGGAGAAACTTCTAGAAGGACAACCATCTCTGCAGCAGTCCACCAATCAGGCCTTTATGGTAGAGTGACCAGGCAGAAGCCACTCCTCAGTAAAAGGCACATGACAGCCCCCTTGGAGTTTGCAAAAGACACCTGAAGATTCTGAGACCATGAGAACCAAGATTATCTGGTCTGATGAAACCAAGATTGACCTCTTTGGCCTGAATGCCAAGCGTCACATCCTGAGGAAACCTGGCACCATCCCAATGGGGAAGCATGGTGGTGGCAGCATCATGCTGTGGGGATGTCTTTTTTATTTAAAACTAGTCAGGATTGAGGCAAAGAAGAACGGAGCAAAGTACAGAGAGATCTCACAGCAGGAAAATAATCCTGCAGCAATAGGAAATGTTCATTATTATGTAGATTATAATTGAATAGAAATGTTTTGTAGATACATTTTACGTTAGGGCATTTTTATTATGTGGATTATAATTTGTCATTTTTTTGTAAGGTTGATACATATTTCATAAGGGCAAATCAAGTCTGAGATTTTAAATTGGAAATTAAATACTTTATAAGCCTTAAATATTCCATTTCCTGCTATTCAGAAAAAATCCTGCAAGAACAGGATGATCAAATTAAGATACAACATCTGTAGGACCAGGCTAGTAGCATACTGACTGGCAGAGAATAAGCATTAATGTAATAACATACAAGATCCTGATGGCAGTTGTGACTCTTCTTATGAACAAGAACAATGAAACAATGAAAATATATTTCCACTGTAAACAGATATCATGTCAATGCAACAGGTGACAACAGTGAAAGGTTTCATGTAAATCATGTTGGCACGGCACTTCCTTGTTGTGTTGTATAAAGAGACGCATCATGAATCATATCTCTTCATAGGAGACATACTTCTGAACCTGTGGCATAACAAGGTAGGCACTGGTCCGTTTGTTGATCTTTGTTGTTAAATGTGCTGTTGTTTGATAAGGGCATGTGGGCAGTAGTTATGAAGGCTGGAAAGAAACGGATTGGAGCACTGTGTGGGGTCTGGTGTGACAGCTCAGGTGTCCTTGGAAACACATATTGACTGATTGGAACACACTTAAAAGGTATACTTAGCATTACTCGGTAATGTGTTGTATTGGTTTGCCCCAAGCAAAACACTGTATTCAGAACAAAAAGTGAATTGCTTTCTCACATTTTGTACTTTATGCAAACAGGAGTATTTTATTCTGTACAGGCTTCCTTCGTTCCACTCTGTCAATTAGGTTAATATTGTGTAGTAACTACAATGTTGTTGAGCTATCCTCCATTTTTCTCCTACCACAGCCATTAAACTCTGTAACTGTTTTAAGTCACCATTGGTCTCATGGTGAAATCCTTGAGCAGTTTCCTCCTCTCCGGCAACTGAGTTAGGAAGGACGTCTGTATCTTTGTAGTGACTGGGTGTATTGATACATCATCAAAGTGTAATTAATAACTTCACTTTGCTCAAGGGATATTCTTATTTTTATTTATTTATACCCATCTACCAATAGATGCCCTTCTTTGCGAAGCATTTGAAAACCTCCCTGGTCCTTTGTGGTTGAATCTGTGTTTGAATCTCATTGCTCGACTGAGGGATCTTACAGATAATTGTATGTGTGGGGTACAGAGATGAGGTAGTCATTCAAAAATCATGTTAAACACTATTATTGCAACACATGAGACTTGCTAAGCACATGTTTAATCATGAACTTATTTAGCTTGACCATAAAAAAGGTGTTGAATAATTATATGTTAAAAAAATTCACTTTGACATTATGGGGAATTGTCTGTGTTAGGTTAATGGCAAGAAATCTAATTTTATCCATCTTAAATTCAGGTTGTAAGAAAACAATATGTGGTCAAGGGTTGTGAAAACTTTCTGAAGGCACTGTATGAATAAACTATAATATTATGATAAGTCATGTTGACTGTCCTCCCATCCCAAAGACAGGTTTATGATGTCTCATCAGTCCTGGCCGTTGTCTCTCTCCTCCTCTTGCAGACAGGGGTCCATGGTTCCTGGTGCTCTTCTCAGGCTGGCTCCATGGACCACCTGGAGATCACCAGGAAGCCATCTTACAGACCACGGCGAAGGTGTGCATGCAACACAGCACGGTTGAGGGAAGAGACTTCACTCTGCCGGTAGGTAAACTAAAGCCACAAAACTAAAGACCACATCAGACTCATATACTGTCACTGTTTTATATTTATCATTTTAATTAATTAATAATTTTTAAAGAAAGTATTGGTGTTATTTTTTCTAATGTAGTACAGTATATAGTATAGTAGAATAATGTATTAATTATTAAAAATGTGCGTGTGTGTGTGTGTGTGTGTGTGTGTGTGTGACGGTTTTTATGTGTGTGTGTGTGTAGCCCGGACCACTGACTGCAGAGTCTGGCTCTAGCCTGCTCCTCATGGGGTCTGCTAAGAGTTTCAGGGTGTATCAGGCGTCACCTGGAGAAATGCGGGAGTTGACTTCCAATCACCTGTTCAATGAAGAATACCACTTTGATGGGAGATTTATCGAGGCGGAAACTCATCAAAGATGGAATGACCTCTGTCAAAGCCAGCATCAAGCAAGGAGACTTTGAGGCAGCAAGACAGAAGCTGGGAGCATTTTACCTTACAAGGTGATTTAGATGGTTTTCATTATCTCCTTACTCCATAAGACAAGAAGTGCTTTTGATGAAATATTAGTTTTGCTAAAAGCATTTAAAAAGCAAGCTGTTCGCATTAATAAATTAATAACATTGGTCTTTGTCATAACACTATTATAAACATCTTGTCATTGTTATATTTTCAGGACTTCTACAGTCACAGTAACTGGATAGAACTGGGTAACAGATTTCCCCATTCCAATCTCATCAGATCCAGACGTGTCCGACATCGGCCCTGTTGCAGGTATTGCGGCACATGTGTCTAGGTGTGTGTTAGCGAGGGAAGTAGTTTGAAAAAGGAGCTGAATGAGTTTGAAGATGTCTCATTGAGTACAGAGTAGTTTGAAGATGATGTTTTTTGCCAACTAAAACATGTTGAGGTTGAATGTTAATTTGAAGAGACAAGGGGTCTAACGTTCCGTTAGCTAGCGTTCTTTAAACATTCAACAGTTTTGTCAATAGGTGATTACCAAAGGGAGTAGTGTGCAGAGATGCAAGATAGATGCAGAAAGTGTTACCTCAACTCAGGACAACAAACTGATACAGATCAGTGCACTATGCTTAGCTGAAAGAACAGCCACATGCCCATTATTGGAGTTTCTTAGTACTGCATTGGTTTTTGACAAAAATAGAGTCATGTTATGTCTGTTGCTCGTTATACAGAAACAGAATGTTGGTCAAATATTTCCTTATA
>NW_027010508.1:0-31124 GCF_036934945.1 Oncorhynchus masou masou | reverse complement strand
GGGACATTATGTATCCAATATCTCACACTGGGACATTATGTATCCTATATCTCACACTGGGACATTATGGATCCTATATCTCACACTGGGACATTATGGATCCTATATCTCACACTGGGACATTATGGATCCTATATCTCACACTGGGACATTATGGATCGTATATCTCACACTGGGACATTATGGATGACAGAGGGAGTCACAGCACTCCATTCTATATCTCACACTGGGACATTATGGATCCTATATCTCACACTGGGACATTATGGATCCTATACATTATGTATCCAATATCCACACTGGGACATTATGATGCATCCTATATCTCACACTGGGACATTATGGATCCTATATCTCACACTGGGACATTATGGATCCTATATCTCACACTGGGACATTATGGATCCTATATCTCACACTGGGACATTATGGATCCTATATCTCACATTGGGACATTATGGATCCTATATCTCACACTGGGACATTATGGATCCTATATCTCACACTGGGACATTATGGATCCTATATCTCACACTGGGACATTATGGATCCTATATCTCACACTGGGACATTATGTATCCTATATCTCACATTGGGACATTATGGATACTATATCTCACACACTGGGACATTATGTATCCTATATCTCACACTGGGACAGGATACTATTATGGATCCTATATCTCATACTGGGACATTATGATCCTATATCTCATGGGTGGGACACTGGGGCTTTCCCCATGGGTGGACACTGGGGTCTTCACCATGGGTGGACACTGGGGTCTTCACCATAAGTGGACACTGGGGCCTTTCCATGTGTGGACACTGGGGTTCACCATGGGTGGACACTGGGGCCTTTCCCATGGGTGGACACTGGGGGCCTTTCCCATGGGTGGACACTGGGGTCTTCACCATGGGTAAACACGGGGTCTTCACCATGGGTGGACACTGGGGTCTTCACCATGGGTGGACGCTGGGGCCTTCGCCATGGGCTTTTCCCACTGGGGCCTTTCCCATGGGTGGACACTAGGGCACTTAATTCATGGTTTATGTGGAAGACTGTCAAATCTAAATAAAACCATTAATTCTGGTTACCACACCTCAACTGACATGTTTATATCGTCCGTCCCTTTGGCTAAATTACTCTATTAGGACTCTTGTCTAATGTGTCTTAACCAGGACGATCCTGCTTCACCGTTGAGTTTATTAAGGTACTAGTGTAGCTGTAGATTACTTATAAGGTCTTAGGGCATCCGTTTAGGGGTGCGTACAGGGGCTGACCTGGAGACGTCTGGGGAAGCAGCGGCTATAACGTTTATAGGAGGGAGGGCCGCGCCCCGGACCAAAGATTGTTATTGACTCCCACCTGGGACTAGTGATTCTAGTATAAGTCCTCATTACATCCTCTGTAGTTAGACGGCAGTGAAACCAAAGATTATGGTCAAAATACGCACCAGTCTGTTGGGCTTATCGTCAGCGGTTACCAGGCTGTCAATACGTAGACTAAGGTCAACAACCATCACAGGAGAGTTTGGTCTTGAACGGTAGATGCCCGATTCAAGAGTACGCTTCGAAAAGGCGTCAGGAATTTAAAATCTCTTGCGTCCAGGTCCCCAAGCCAGATGGTACAGAGCTGGATCTTCAATGTGGGACAATTGCTCCCTCTCGTACGCTAAAAAAAAGACTGTCTGGTTTGGAATGGCAAGTTGGGACACGGAGGTCGTAGGTCATGGCAGCAGAGGTGAATGGTGTGTTGACAAGCCACTTGTTTCCTAATACCTGCACCTGATTGGTGCTCACATCGTCCCTGGTTGCACGCCTGCACTCATCGGCTGGATAGGGGTTGAAGACTGCGGCGGTGTTTTAGTGTTGTCCCTACTAAACGGCTTGCTTGGGGTATAAGTAATGAACGTCTTTGGTTCGGGTGCACGTCAATAAATGAGTCGAGAGATACACATCTTGGCTTTTCCTCCCGGTAGGCCACAACCAGGGGTGTGTTGATTATTCACATTGGTGTTTTCCTGCCAGATCCTTACGTTGAGTACGGTTTCCTCTAACCTGTAGATATTCCTCTGCATCAATCCATCTGTGAATATCCCAACCTACCTACATCATCCCCATACGGTTTTTATTTGATTTACTTTTCTGCTCTTTTGCACATCAGTATCTCTACTTGCACATCATCATCTGCTCATTTATCACTCCAGTGTCAATCTGCTAAATTGTAAGTATTCGCTCCTATGGTCTATTTATTGCCTTACCTCCTCATGCCATTTGTACACACTGTATATAGACTCTTTTTTCTACTGTGTCATTGACTTGTTTATTGTGTTATTGACTTGTTTATTGTTTACTCCGAGTGTAATTCTGTGTTGTTGTCTGTTCACACTGCTTTCCTTTATCTTGGCCAGTCGCAGTTCCAAATGAGAACTTGTTCTCAACTAGCCTACCTGGTTACACAAAGGTGAAATAAATAACAAATCATTTTAAAAATCATCAAGAATCCCACCTCGTTATTCGGAGTGTCTAGATGGATGGGAGCTGTACTTCCTAGACCGCTGGCTAAGTGACCCTGTAGTGGTTTTCCACTAGCCGATGTAGCTGAGGTTAATATTTTATAACAACCATAACCATCGTAATGGGCCGCTTGATACGAGAGAATTCTGTTCATGGATAAATGATCGACGGGTGAGCTGACTCACACGAAGGAAGTCCTCCATTAACATCTTTACGGTTGTACATGGGGCATAAACATGATTTATGACCTCGAACGTCCCCACTTAATGGAAGGTTCTGGTAATGAGAGTAGCTTGGGTATTTACCACCACAGTAGTGTCTCGGAGAGTCTTTCCCACACATGTTGACAACCTAAGTGACTGAGGCCATCATCTGTTAGTTGTCTAACGTTGTTTTGTGACAGTGGCCAGACTGACTGCGTTGACAGCAGTGCTGCAGTAAAACAGAATAGTCAGCCCTGCCACTGCTCCTATTGTCAGCGAGGCTCTAATAAATCACATCTGTCAAACTGGGCTAATTCTGACTGGGTCACATCATTCTTTTTGCAGTTGGGCCAACGTGTGAGCTGTGTCTAGCTGGGCGTGCTTAACTGCCTGGCCGTTCCAATCAGACCCGGATCCAACACAGGTGTGAAGATAAGGAGCCTCAGTATCTGTCAGCCTCCTGACCAGTTGGTTCTGTATAGAATGAAGATAAGGAGCTGTAATATCTGTCAGCCTTCTGACCAGTTGGTTCTGTATAGAATGAAGATAAGGTGCTGTAGTATCTGTCAGCCTTCTGACCAGTTGGTTCTGTATAGAATGAAGATTGGGTGCTGTAGTATCTGTCAGCCTTCTGACCAGTTGGTTCTGTATAGAATGAAGATAAGGAGCCTCATTATCTGTCAGCCTTCTGACCAGTTGGTTCTGTATAGAATGAAGATAAGGAGCTGTAATATCTGTCAGCCTTCTGACCAGTTGGTTCTGTATAGAATGAAGATAAGGTGCTGTGGTATCTGTCAACCATGACCAGTTGGTTCTGTATAGAATGAAGATACGGTGCTGTGGTGTCTGTCAGCCTTCTGACAGTTGGTTCTGTATAGAATGAAGATAAGGTGCTGTAATATCTGTCAGCCTTCTGACCAGTTGGTTCTGTATAGAATGAAGATAAGGTGCTGTGGTGTCTGTCAGCCTTCTGACCAGTTGGTTCTGTATAGAATGAAGATAAGGTGCTGTGGTATCTGTCAGCCTTCTCTGACCAGTTGGTTCTGTATAGAATGAAGATAAGGTGCTGTAGTATCTGTCAGCCTTCTGACCAGTTGGTTCTGTATAGAATGAAGATAAGGTGCTGTGGTATCTGTCAGCCTTCTGACCAGTTGGTTCTGTATAGAATGAAGATAAGGTGCTGTGGTATCTGTCAGCCTTCTGACCAGTTGGTTCTGTATAGAATGAAGATAAGGTGCTGTAATATCTGTCAGCCTTCTGACCAGTTGGTTCTGTATAGAATGAAGATAAGGTGCTGTAATATCTGTCAGCCTTCTGACCAGTTGGTTCTGTATAGAATGAAGATAAGGTGCTGTGGTATCTGTCAGCCTTCTGACCAGTTGGTTCTGTATAGAATGAAGATAAGGTGCTGTAATAATATCTTCTGACCAGTCAGCCTTCTGACCAGTTGGTTCTGTATAGAATGAAGATAAGGTGCTGTAATATCTGTCAGCCTTCTGACCAGTTGGTTCTGTATAGAATGAAGATAAGGTGCTGTAATATCTGTCAGCCTTCTGACCAGTTTCTGACCAGTTGGTTCTGTATAGAATGAAGATAAGGTGCTGTGGTATCTGTCAGCCTTCTGACCAGTTGGTTCTGTATAGAATGAAGATAAGGTGCTGTAATATCTGTCAGCCTTCTGACCAGTTGGTTCTGTATAGAATGAAGATAAGGTGCTGTAATATCTGTCAGCCTTCTGACCAGTTGGTTCTGTATAGAATGAAGATAAGGTGCTGTGGTATCTATCAGCCTTCTGACCAGTTGGTTCTCTATAGAATGAAGATAAGGTGCTGTAATATCTGTCAGCCTTCTGACCAGTTGGTTCTGTATAGAATGAAGATAAGGTGCTGCAATATCTGTCAGCCTTCTGACAGTTGGTTCTGTATAGAATGAAGATAAGGTGCTGTAATATCGGTCAGCCTTCTGACAGTTGGTTCTGTATAGAATGAAGATAAGGTGCAGCCTTCTGACCAGTTGGTTCTGTATAGAATGAAGATAAGGTGCTGTAATATCTGTCAGCCTTCTGACCAGTTGGTTCTGTATAGAATGAAGATAAGGTGCTGTAATATCTGTCAGCCTTCTGACCAGTTGGTTCTGTATAGAATGAAGATAAGGTGCTGTGGTATCTGTCAGCCTTCTGACCAGTTGGTTCTGTATAGAATGAAGATAAGGTGCTGTAGTATCTGTCAGCCTTCTGACCAGTTGGTTCTGTATAGAATGAAGATAAGGTGCAGTGTGGACCAGTTGGTTCTGTATCTGTCAGCCTTCTGACCAGTTGGTTCTGTATAGAATGAAGATAAGGTGCTGTGGTATCTGTCAGCCTTCTGACCAGTTGGTTCTGTATAGAATGAAGATAAGGTGCTGTAATATCTGTCAGCCTTCTGACCAGTTGGTTCTGTATAGAATGAAGATAAGGTGCTGTAATATCTGTCAGCCTTCTGACCAGTTGGTTCTGTATAGAATGAAGATAAGGAGCTGTAATATCTGTCAGCCTTCTGACCAGTTGGTTCTGTATAGAATGAAGATAAGGTGCTGTTGTATCTGTCAGCCTTCTGACCAGTTGGTTCTGTATAGAATGAAGATAAGGTGCTGTGGTATCTGTCAGCCTTCTGACCAGTTGGTTCTGTATAGAATGAAGATAAGGTGCTGTAATATCTGTCAGCCTTCTGACCAGTTGGTTCTGTATAGAATGAAGATAAGGTGCTGTAATATCTGTCAGCCTTCTGACCAGTTGGTTCTGTATAGAATGAAGATAAGGTGCTGTGGTATCTGTCAGCCTTCTGACCAGTTGGTTCTGTATAGAATGAAGATAAGGTGCTGTAATATCTGTCAGCCTTCTGACCAGTTGGTTCTGTATAGAATGAAGATAAGGTGCTGTAATATCTGTCAGCCTTCTGACCAGTTGGTTCTGTATAGAATGAAGATAAGGTGCTGTAATATCTGTCAGCCTTCTGACCAGTTGGTTCTGTATAGAATGAAGATAAGGTGCTGTAATATCTGTCAGCCTTCTGACCAGTTGGTTCTGTATAGAATGAAGATAAGGTGCTGTAATATCTGTCAGCCTTCTGACCAGTTGGTTCTGTATAGAATGAAGATAAGGTGCTGTGGTATCTATCAGCCTCTGACCAGTTGGTTCTCTAGAATGAAGATAAGGTGCTGTAATATCTGTCAGCCTTCTGACCAGTTGGTTCTGTATAGAATGAAGATAAGGTGCTGTAATATCTGTCAGCCTTCTGACAGTTGGTTCTGTATAGAATGAAGATAAGGTGCTGTAATATCGGTCAGCCTTCTGACAGTTGGTTCTGTATAGAATGAAGATAAGGTGCTGTGGTATCTGTCAGCCTTCTGACCAGTTGGTTCTGTATAGAATGAAGATAAGGTGCTGTAATATCTGTCAGCCTTCTGACCAGTTGGTTCTGTATAGAATGAAGATAAGGTGCTGTAATATCTGTCAGCCTTCTGACCAGTTGGTTCTGTATAGAATGAAGATAAGGTGCTGTAATATCTGTCAGCCTTCTGACCAGTTGGTTCTGTATAGAATGAAGATAAGGTGCTGTGGTATCTGTCAGCCTTCTGACCAGTTGGTTCTGTATAGAATGAAGATAAGGTGCTGTGGTATCTGTCAGCCTTCTGACCAGTTGGTTCTGTATAGAATGAAGATAAGGTGCTGTAGTATCTGTCAGCCTTCTGACCAGTTGGTTCTGTATAGAATGAAGATAAGGAGCCTCATTATCTGTCAGCCTTCTGACCAGTTGGTTCTGTATAGAATGAAGATAAGGAGCTGTAATATCTGTCAGCCTTCTGACCAGTTGGTTCTGTATAGAATGAAGATAAGGTGCTGTGGTATCTGTCAGCCTTCTGACCAGTTGGTTCTGTATAGAATGAAGATACGGTGCTGTGGTGTCTGTCAGCCTTCTGACAGTTGGTTCTGTATAGAATGAAGATAAGGTGCTGTAATATCTGTCAGCCTTCTGACCAGTTGGTTCTGTATAGAATGAAGATAAGGTGCTGTGGTGTCTGTCAGCCTTCTGACCAGTTGGTTCTGTATAGAATGAAGATAAGGTGCTGTGGTATCTGTCAGCCTTCTGACCAGTTGGTTCTGTATAGAATGAAGATAAGGTGCTGTAGTATCTGTCAGCCTTCTGACCAGTTGGTTCTGTATAGAATGAAGATAAGGTGCTGTGGTATCTGTCAGCCTTCTGACCAGTTGGTTCTGTATAGAATGAAGATAAGGTGCTGTGGTATCTGTCAGCCTTCTGACCAGTTGGTTCTGTATAGAATGAAGATAAGGTGCTGTAATATCTGTCAGCCTTCTGACCAGTTGGTTCTGTATAGAATGAAGATAAGGTGCTGTAATATCTGTCAGCCTTCTGACCAGTTGGTTCTGTATAGAATGAAGATAAGGTGCTGTGGTATCTGTCAGCCTTCTGACCAGTTGGTTCTGTATAGAATGAAGATAAGGTGCTGTAATATCTATCAGCCTTCTGACCAGTTGGTTCTGTATAGAATGAAGATAAGGTGCTGTAATATCTGTCAGCCTTCTGACCAGTTGGTTCTGTATAGAATGAAGATAAGGTGCTGTAATATCTGTCAGCCTTCTGACCAGTTGGTTCTGTATAGAATGAAGATAAGGTGCTGTAATATCTGTCAGCCTTCTGACCAGTTGGTTCTGTATAGAATGAAGATAAGGTGCTGTGGTATCTGTCAGCCTTCTGACCAGTTGGTTCTGTATAGAATGAAGATAAGGTGCTGTAATATCTGTCAGCCTTCTGACCAGTTGGTTCTGTATAGAATGAAGATAAGGTGCTGTAATATCTGTCAGCCTTCTGACCAGTTGGTTCTGTATAGAATGAAGATAAGGTGCTGTGGTATCTATCAGCCTTCTGACCAGTTGGTTCTCTATAGAATGAAGATAAGGTGCTGTAATATCTGTCAGCCTTCTGACCAGTTGGTTCTGTATAGAATGAAGATAAGGTGCTGTAATATCTGTCAGCCTTCTGACAGTTGGTTCTGTATAGAATGAAGATAAGGTGCTGTAATATCGGTCAGCCTTCTGACAGTTGGTTCTGTATAGAATGAAGATAAGGTGCTGTGGTATCTGTCAGCCTTCTGACCAGTTGGTTCTGTATAGAATGAAGATAAGGTGCTGTAATATCTGTCAGCCTTCTGACCAGTTGGTTCTGTATAGAATGAAGATAAGGTGCTGTAATATCTGTCAGCCTTCTGACCAGTTGGTTCTGTATAGAATGAAGATAAGGTGCTGTGGTGTCTGTCAGCCTTCTGACCAGTTGGTTCTGTATAGAATGAAGATAAGGTGCTGTAGTATCTGTCAGCCTTCTGACCAGTTGGTTCTGTATAGAATGAAGATAAGGTGCTGTGGTATCTGTCAGCCTTCTGACCAGTTGGTTCTGTATAGAATGAAGATAAGGTGCTGTGGTATCTGTCAGCCTTCTGACCAGTTGGTTCTGTATAGAATGAAGATAAGGTGCTGTAATATCTGTCAGCCTTCTGACCAGTTGGTTCTGTATAGAATGAAGATAAGGTGCTGTAATATCTGTCAGCCTTCTGACCAGTTGGTTCTGTATAGAATGAAGATAAGGAGCTGTAATATCTGTCAGCCTTCTGACCAGTTGGTTCTGTATAGAATGAAGATAAGGTGCTGTTGTATCTGTCAGCCTTCTGACCAGTTGGTTCTGTATAGAATGAAGATAAGGTGCTGTGGTATCTGTCAGCCTTCTGACCAGTTGGTTCTGTATAGAATGAAGATAAGGTGCTGTAATATCTGTCAGCCTTCTGACCAGTTGGTTCTGTATAGAATGAAGATAAGGTGCTGTAATATCTGTCAGCCTTCTGACCAGTTGGTTCTGTATAGAATGAAGATAAGGTGCTGTGGTATCTGTCAGCCTTCTGACCAGTTGGTTCTGTATAGAATGAAGATAAGGTGCTGTAATATCTGTCAGCCTTCTGACCAGTTGGTTCTGTATAGAATGAAGATAAGGTGCTGTAATATCTGTCAGCCTTCTGACCAGTTGGTTCTGTATAGAATGAAGATAAGGTGCTGTAATATCTGTCAGCCTTCTGACCAGTTGGTTCTGTATAGAATGAAGATAAGGTGCTGTAATATCTGTCAGCCTTCTGACCAGTTGGTTCTGTATAGAATGAAGATAAGGTGCTGTAATATCTGTCAGCCTTCTGACCAGTTGGTTCTGTATAGAATGAAGATAAGGTGCTGTGGTATCTATCAGCCTTCTGACCAGTTGGTTCTCTATAGAATGAAGATAAGGTGCTGTAATATCTGTCAGCCTTCTGACCAGTTGGTTCTGTATAGAATGAAGATAAGGTGCTGTAATATCTGTCAGCCTTCTGACAGTTGGTTCTGTATAGAATGAAGATAAGGTGCTGTAATATCGGTCAGCCTTCTGACAGTTGGTTCTGTATAGAATGAAGATAAGGTGCTGTGGTATCTGTCAGCCTTCTGACCAGTTGGTTCTGTATAGAATGAAGATAAGGTGCTGTAATATCTGTCAGCCTTCTGACCAGTTGGTTCTGTATAGAATGAAGATAAGGTGCTGTAATATCTGTCAGCCTTCTGACCAGTTGGTTCTGTATAGAATGAAGATAAGGTGCTGTAATATCTGTCAGCCTTCTGACCAGTTGGTTCTGTATAGAATGAAGATAAGGTGCTGTGGTATCTGTCAGCCTTCTGACCAGTTGGTTCTGTATAGAATGAAGATAAGGTGCTGTAATATCTGTCAGCCTTCTGACCAGTTGGTTCTGTATAGAATGAAGATAAGGTGCTGTAATATCTGTCAGCCTCTGACCAGTTGGTTCTGTATAGAATGAAGATAAGGTGCTGTGGTATCTGTCAGCCTTCTGACCAGTTGGTTCTGTATAGAATGAAGATAAGGTGCTGTAGTATCTGTCAGCCTTCTGACCAGTTGGTTCTGTATAGAATGAAGATAAGGTGCTGTAATATCTATAAGCCTTCTGACCAGTTGGTTCTGTACAGAATGAAGATAAGGTGCTGTGGTATCTGTCAGCCTTCTGACCAGTTGGTTCTGTATAGAATGATGATAAGGTGCTGTAATATCTATCAGCCTTCTGACCAGTTGGTTCTGTATAGAATGAAGATAAGGTGCTGTGGTGTCTGTCAGCCTTCTGACCAGTTGGTTCTGTATAGAATGAAGATAAGGTGCTGTAATATCTGTCAGCCTTCTGACCAGTTGGTTCTGTATAGAATGAAGATAAGGAGCTGTAATATCTGTCAGCCTTCTGACCAGTTGGTTCTGTATAGAATGACGATAAGGTTCTGTGGTATCTGTCAGCCTTCTGACCAGTTGGTTCTGTATAGAATGAAGATAAGGTGCTGTGGTTTCTATCAGCCTTCTGACCAGTTGGTTCTGTATAGAATGAAGATAAGGTGCTGTAATATCTGTCAGCCTTCTGACCAGTTGGTTCTGTATAGAATGAAGATAAGGTGCTGTGGTATCTGTCAGCCTTCTGACCAGTTGGTTCTGTATAGAATGAAGATAAGGTGCTGTGGTATCTATCAGCCTTCTGACCAGTTGGTTCTGTATAGAATGAAGATAAGGTGCTGTAATATCTATCAGCCTTCTGACCAGTTGGTTCTGTATAGAATGAAGATAAGGTGCTGTAATATCTGTCAGCCTTCTGACCAGTTGGTTCTGTATAGAATGAAGATAAGGTGCTGTGGTATCTGTCAGCCTTCTGACCAGTTGGTTCTGTATAGAATGAAGATAAGGTGCTGTGGTATCTATCAGCCTTCTGACGAGTTGGTTCTGTATAGAATGAAGATAAGGTGCTGTAATATCTGTCAGTCTTCTGACCAGTTGGTTCTGTATAGAATGAAGATAAGGTGCTGTGGTGTCTGTCAGCCTTCTGACCAGTTGGTTCTGTATAGAATGAAGATAAGGTGCTGTAATATCTGTCAGCCTTCTGACCAGTTGGTTCTGTATAGAATGAAGATAAGGTGCTGTGGTATCTGTCAGCCTTCTGACCAGTTGGTTCTGTATAGAATGAAGATAAGGCGCTGTAATATCTGTCAGCCTTCTGACCAGTTGGTTCTGTATAGAATGAAGATAAGGTGCTGTGGTATCTGTCAGCCTTCTGACCAGTTGGTTCTGTATAGAATGAAGATAAGGTGCTGTGGTATCTGTCAGCCTTCTGACCAGTTGGTTCTGTATAGAATGAAGATAAGGTGCTGTAATATCTGTCAGCCTTCTGACCAGTTGGTTCTGTATAGAATGAAGATAAGGTGCTGTAATATCTGTCAGCCTTCTGACCAGTTGGTTCTGTATAGAATGAAGATAAGGTGCTGTGGTATCTGTCAGCCTTCTGACCAGTTGGTTCTGTATAGAATGAAGATAAGGTGCTGTGGTATCTGTCAGCCTTCTGACCAGTTGGTTCTGTATAGAATGAAGATAAGGTGCTGTAATATCTGTCAGCCTTCTGACCAGTTGGTTCTGTATAGAATGAAGATAAGGTGCTGTGGTATCTGTCAGCCTTCTGACCAGTTGGTTCTGTATAGAATGAAGATAAGGTGCTGTGGTATCTATCAGCCTTCTGACCAGTTGGTTCTGTATAGAATGAAGATAAGGTGCTGTGGTATCTATCAGCCTTCTGACCAGTTGGTTCTGTATAGAATGAAGATAAGGTGCTGTAATATCTGTCAGCCTTCTGACCAGTTGGTTCTGTATAGAATGAAGATAAGGTGCTGTAATATCTGTCAGCCTTCTGACCAGTTGGTTCTGTATAGAATGATGATAAGGTGCTGTAATATCTATCAGCCTTCTGACCAGTTGGTTCTGTATAGAATGAAGATAAGGTGCTGTGGTGTCTGTCAGCCTTCTGACCAGTTGGTTCTGTATAGAATGAAGATAAGGTGCTGTAATATCTCTCAGCCTTCTGACCAGTTGGTTCTGTATAGAATGAAGATAAGGAGCTGTAATATCTGTCAGCCTTCTGACCAGTTGGTTCTGTATAGAATGAAGATAAGGTGCTGTGGTATCTGTCAGCCTTCTGACCAGTTGGTTCTGTATAGAATGAAGATAAGGTGCTGTGGTTTCTATCAGCCTTCTGACCAGTTGGTTCTGTATAGAATGAAGATAAGGTGCTGTAATATCTGTCAGCCTTCTGACCAGTTGGTTCTGTATAGAATGAAGATAAGGTGCTGTGGTATCTGTCAGCCTTCTGACCAGTTGGTTCTGTATAGAATGAAGATAAGGTGCTGTGGTATCTATCAGCCTTCTGACCAGTTGGTTCTGTATAGAATGAAGATAAGGTGCTGTAATATCTATCAGCCTTCTGACCAGTTGGTTCTGTATAGAATGAAGATAAGGTGCTGTAATATCTGTCAGCCTTCTGACCAGTTGGTTCTGTATAGAATGAAGATAAGGTGCTGTGGTATCTATCAGCCTTCTGACCAGTTGGTTCTGTATAGAATGAAGATAAGGTGCTGTAATATCTGTCAGTCTTCTGACCAGTTGGTTCTGTATAGAATGAAGATAAGGTGCTGTGGTGTCTGTCAGCCTTTTGACCAGTTGGTTCTGTATAGAATGAAGATAAGGTGCTGTAATATCTGTCAGCCTTCTGACCAGTTGGTTCTGTATAGAATGAAGATAAGGTGCTGTGGTATCTGTCAGCCTTCTGACCAGTTGGTTCTGTATAGAATGAAGATAAGGTGCTGTAATATCTATCAGCCTTCTGACCAGTTGGTTCTGTATAGAATGAAGATAAGGTGCTGTAATATCTGTCAGCCTTCTGACCAGTTGGTTCTGTATAGAATGAAGATAAGGTGCTGTGGTATCTGTCAGCCTTCTGACCAGTTGGTTCTGTATAGAATGAAGATAAGGTGCTGTAATATCTGTCAGCCTTCTGACCAGTTGGTTCTGTATAGAATGAAGATAAGGTGCTGTAATATCTGTCAGCCTCCTGACCAGTTGGTTCTGTATAGAATGAAGATAAGGTGCTGTGGTATCTGTCAGCCTTCTGACCAGTTGGTTCTGTATAGAATGAAGATAAGGTGCTGTAGTATCTGTCAGCCTTCTGACCAGTTGGTTCTGTATAGAATGAAGATAAGGAGCTGTAATATCTGTCAGCCTTCTGACCAGTTGGTTCTGTATAGAATGAAGATAAGGTGCTGTGGTATCTGTCAGCCTTCTGACCAGTTGGTTCTGTATAGAATGAAGATAAGGTGCTGTGGTTTCTATCAGCCTTCTGACCAGTTGGTTCTGTATAGAATGAAGATAAGGTGCTGTAATATCTGTCAGCCTTCTGACCAGTTGGTTCTGTATAGAATGAAGATAAGGTGCTGTGGTATCTGTCAGCCTTCTGACCAGTTGGTTCTGTATAGAATGAAGATAAGGTGCTGTGGTATCTATCAGCCTTCTGACCAGTTGGTTCTGTATAGAATGAAGATAAGGTGCTGTAATATCTATCAGCCTTCTGACCAGTTGGTTCTGTATAGAATGAAGATAAGGTGCTGTAATATCTGTCAGCCTTCTGACCAGTTGGTTCTGTATAGAATGAAGATAAGGTGCTGTGGTATCTGTCAGCCTTCTGACCAGTTGGTTCTGTATAGAATGAAGATAAGGTGCTGTGGTATCTATCAGCCTTCTGACCAGTTGGTTCTGTATAGAATGAAGATAAGGTGCTGTAATATCTGTCAGTCTTCTGACCAGTTGGTTCTGTATAGAATGAAGATAAGGTGCTGTGGTGTCTGTCAGCCTTCTGACCAGTTGGTTCTGTATAGAATGAAGATAAGGTGCTGTAATATCTGTCAGCCTTCTGACCAGTTGGTTCTGTATAGAATGAAGATAAGGTGCTGTGGTATCTGTCAGCCTTCTGACCAGTTTGTTCTGTATAGAATGAAGATAAGGCGCTGTAATATCTGTCAGCCTTCTGACCAGTTGGTTCTGTATAGAATGAAGATAAGGTGCTGTGGTATCTGTCAGCCTTCTGACCAGTTGGTTCTGTATAGAATGAAGATAAGGTGCTGTGGTATCTGTCAGCCTTCTGACCAGTTGGTTCTGTATAGAATGAAGATAAGGTGCTGTGGTGTTTGTCAGCCTTCTGACCAGTTGGTTCTGTATAGAATGAAGATAAGGTGCTGTGGTATCTGTCAGCCTTCTGACCAGTTGGTTCTGTATAGAATGAAGATAAGGTGCTGTGGTGTTTGTCAGCCTTCTGACCAGTTGGTTCTGTATAGAATGAAGATAAGGTGCTGTGGTATCTGTCAGCCTTCTGACCAGTTGGTTCTGTATAGAATGAAGATAAGGTGCTGTGGTATCTGTCAGCCTTCTGACCAGTTGGTTCTGTATAGAATGAAGATAAGGTGCTGTGGTATCTGTCAGCCTTCTGACCAGTTGGTTCTGTACAGAATGAAGATAAGGTGCTGTAATATCTGTCAGCCTTCTGACCAGTTGGTTCTGTATAGAATGAAGATAAGGTGCTGTAATATCTGTCAGCCTTCTGACCAGTTGGTTCTGTATAGAATGAAGATAAGGTGCTGTGGTGTTTGTCAGCCTTCTGACCAGTTGGTTCTGTATAGAATGAAGATAAGGTGCTGGCCTCCAGCCCAAGTCCTTTCTGCTTCAATAGATGAATGTAGAGTCAGGTACAGGGAACACACCACACCAGCGGAAAATGAAACTGGAGGAGACAGGAAGGATATTGGATTAGAGCTGTGTGTGTGTGTGTGTTTGTGTGTGTGTCTCACCTCCCCTGCTATTGTAATGGTGAGAGGTTAGCATGTCTTGGGGGTATGCTAACCTCCCCTGTTATTGTAATGGTGAGAGGTTAGCATGTCTTGGGGGTATGCTAACCTCCCCTGTTATTGTAATGGTGAGAGGTTAGCATGTCTTGGGGGTATGCTAACCTCCCCTGTTATTGTAATGGTGAGAGGTTAGCATGTCTTGGAGGTATGCTAACCTCCCCTGTTATTGTAATGGCATGATATTTGTAGGTCTGTAATTTTCTCACCCATAATTATTCACTATTCATTCAGGACTATCCAGAATCATTGTAGCGTCCACATTAATGTAGAAGTGTTTACGATCCCATTCTAGTCTTATTTACAATAGAAGTGACTCCGAAATGACACAATACACATTATTTACATTCATTTCTATCAGGCACAAAAAAATCTGCAAAACAACCAAAACAAACATCAAAGTTTTTAGAGTCACAAGCTGGATGTCGTCACTGGGACCAAATTATAAACTTTAACCTTTTTTATTACAGTCGTGGCCAAAAGTTCTGAGATTGACACGAATATTCATTTTCACAGTCTGCTGCCTCAGTTTGTATGATGGCAATTTGCATATTTGCATAAACTCCAGAATGTTACGAAGAGTGATCAGATGAATTGCAATTAATTGCAAAGTCCCTCTTTGCTATGCAAATTAACTGAGTCCCCATAAAACATTTCCACTGCATGTCAGTCCTGCCACAAAAGGACCAGCTGACATCATGTCAGTGATTCTCTCGGTAACACAGGTGTGAGTGTTGACGAGGACAAGGCTGGAGATCACTCTGTCATGCTGATTGAGTTCGAATAACAGACTGGAAGCTTCAAAAGGAGGGTGGTGCTTGGAATCATTGTTCTTCCTCTTATGTGCCATCATCATTGCTTTGCACAAAAAGGGCTTCACAGGCAAGGATATTGCTGCCAGTAAGATTGTACCTAAATTAACCATTTATTGGATTATCAAGAACTTCAAGGAGAGCGGTTCAATTGTTGTGAAGAAGGCTTCAGGGCGCCCAAGAAAGTCTAACAAGCTCCAGGACCGTCTCCTAAAGTTGATTCAGCTGCGGGATCGGGGCACCACCAGTACAGAGCTGCTCAGGAATGGATCGGGGCACCACCAGTACAGAGCTGCTCAGGAATGGATCGGGGCACCACCAGTACAGAGCTGCTCAGGAATGGATCGGGGCACCACCAGTACAGAGCTGCTCAGGAATGGATCGGGCACCACCAGTACAGAGCTGCTCAGGAATGGCAGCAGGCAGATGTCAGTGCATCTGAACCCACAGTGAGGAAAATACTTTTGGAGATGGCCTGGTGTCAAGAAGGGCAGCAAAGAAGCCACTTCTCTCCAGGAAAACATCAGGGACAGACTGATATTCTGCAAAAGCTACAGGGATTGGACTGCAGAGGACTGGGGTAAAGTCATTTTCTCTGATGAATCCCCTTCCGATTGTTTGGGGCATCTGGAAAGAAGCTTGTCCGGAGAAGACAAGGTGAGAGCTATCATCAGTCCTGTGTCATGCCAACAGTAAAGCGTCCTGAGACCATTCATGTGTGGGGTTGCTTCTCAGCCAAGGGAGTGGGCTCACTCACAATGTTGCCTAAGAACACAGCCATGAATAAAGAGTGGTACCAATACATCCTCCGACAGCAACTTCTCCCAATCATCCAGGAACAGTTTGGTGATGAACAATGCCTTTTCCAGCATGATGGAGCACCTTGCCATAAGGCAAAAGTGACAACTAAGTGGCTCGGGGAACAAAACATCGATATTTTGGATCCATGGCCAGGAAACTCCCCAGACCTTAATCCCATTGAGAACTTGTGGTCAATCCTCAAGAGGCGGGTGGACAAACAAAAACCCACAAATTCTGATTAACTCCAAACATTGATTTTGCAAGAATGGGCTGCCATCAGTCAGGATGTGGGCCAGAAGTTAATTGACAGCATGCCAGGCGGATTGCAGAGGCCTTGAAAAAGAAGGGTCAACACTGCAAATATTGACTCTTTGCATCAACTTCATGTAATTGACAATAAAAGCCTTTAGCCTTCACTTATGAAATGCTTGTAATTATACTTCAGTATCCATGGTAACATCTGACAAAAATATCTGAAGACACTGAAGCAGCAAACTTTGTGGAAATTAATATTTGTATCATTCTCAAAACTTTTGGCCACGACTGTACACATATGCTTCTACATCTGCATTGCTTGCTTTTTGAACTTTAGGCTGGGTTTTGTATAGTACTTTAGACTGGGTTTCTGTACTTTAGACTGGGATTCTGTACTGTAGACTGGGTTTCTGTACTTTAGACTGGGTTTCTGTACTTTAGACTGGGTTTCTGTACTTTAGACTGGGTTTCTGTACTTTAGGCTGGGTTTCTGTACTTTACATTTACATTTACATTTAAGTCATTTAGCAGACGCTCTTATCCAGAGCGACTTACAAATTGGTGAATTCACCTTCTGACATCCAGTGGAACAGCCACTTTACAATAGTGCATCTAAATCATTAAGGGGGGGTGGTGAGAAGGATTACTTATCCTATCCTAGGTATTCCTTGAAGAGGTGGGGTTTCAGGTGTACTCCTAGAAGGTGGTGATTGACTCCGCTGTCCTGGCGTCGTGAGGGAGTTTGTTCCACCCTTTAGACTGGGTTTCTGTACTTTAGGCTGGGATTCTGTACTTTAGACTGGGTTTCTGTACTTTAGGCTGGGTTTCTGTACTTTAGGCTGGGTTTCTGTACTTTAGACTGGGTTTCTGTACTTTAGACTGGGTTTCTGTACTTTAGGCTGGGATTCTGTATAGTACTTTAGACTGGGATTCTGTACTTTAGGCTTCTGTACTTCCACTACTACACTACAGGTCCTTATAGTGCTGGTAATCTACCATAAACATTCTATGATTTCTATATATCTCTCTCTCTTTTGTATATTTTTTGGTTATACATACAGTATTTTTGATATTCAAATGACTGAATATCTGAACATGGCAGTCTTAACATTCACTATGAATAACTGGTGAATACCTGAACATGGCAGTCTTAACATTCACTATGAATAACTGGTGAATACCTGAACATGGCAGTCTTAACATTCACTATGAATAACTGGTGAATACCTGAACATGGCAGTCTTAACATTCACTATGAATAACTGGTGAATATCTGAACATGGCAGTCTTAACATTCACTATGAATAACTGGTTTAAAATATTCCTTGCCTTGTATGTTGTTAATGTGTATGAAATATGACTTGTTACTGTGATAGTGTCTGTCTGTCTGTCTGCAGTCTGCTGGGCTATACAGCTCAAAGGCATCGTTCCTCTTCATTTCCTTTTCTTAAACCAGCCTGTACTGAACACTCTCCTCCTCTGTCTCTCCCCTTCCTCCTCTCCTCTCCTCTCCTCTCCTCTCCTCTCCTCTCCCTCTGTTGTCTCCCCCTCCTCTCCTCTCATATATATATATATCCCATTTAGCAGACGCTTTTGTCCAAAGCGACTTACAAGTCGGCTGGGGCCACTACTTTTTACATATGGGTGGCCCCAGCAGGAATCGAACCCACGACGCTTGGCGTTGCAAGCGCCATGCTCTACCGACTGAGCCACACAGGACCTCTCACACAGGACCTCCCACACAGGACCTCTCCTCTCCTCTCCTCTTCCTCTGCTGTCCCTCTCCTCTCCTCTGCCTCTGTTGTCTCTCTCCTCCTCTCCTCTCCTCTCCTCTACTCTGCCTCTGTTGTCCCTCTCCTCTCCTCTGCCTCTGTTGTCTCTCTCCCTCTCCTCTGCCTCTCCTCTCCCTCTCCTCTACTCTGCCTCTGTTGTCCCTCTCCTCTCCTCTGCCTCTGTTGTCTCTCCTCTCCTCTGCCTCTCCTCTCCTCTACTCTGCCTCTGTTGTCCCTCTCCCTCTCCTCTGCCTCTGTTGTCTCTCTCCTCTCCTCTGCCTCTCCTCTCCTCTCCTCTACTCTGCCTCTGTTGTCTCTCTCCTCTCCTCTGCCTCTCCTCTCCTCTCTCTCTCTGCCTCTGTTGTCTCTCTCTTCTCCTCTGCCTCTGTTGTCTCTCTCCTCTCCCTCTGCCTCTCCCCTCCCTCTCCTTCTTCTGTCATCTTCCTACTCTCTCTACCTCCCTCTCTACCTCATCTGTCTCTCCCCCTGTCTCTCTCTTCCCCTCTCTCCTCTGCCTCTGTTGTCTTCCTCCTTTCTCTCTCTCTTACCTCCCTCCTCTCTACCTCTGTCATCTTCCTCCTCTCTCGCTCTCTCCTCTCCCCGCTCTCTCTCTCCTCTCTCCTCTGCCTCAGTCGTCTCCCTCCTCTCTCTCCTCTATTCTGTCTCCCTATCCCTCTCTCCTCCCACTCTCCTCTCCTTCCTCTGTCATCTCTCTTCTCTGTCTCCCTCCCTCCCTCTCCTTCCTCTTCTTCCCTCCTCCCTCTCTATCTCTCTCTCTCCATTCCTCTCTCTAACTCTCTCTGTCACTCCCTCCTCCCTCTCTCCCCCTCTATCTCCCTCCACCCCTCTCTCTCCTTCCTCTGTCTCTCCCTTCCTCTCTCTCCCCCCTCTCCCTCCTCCTCTCTCCCCCTTTATCTCCTCCTCCCTCCCTCTCTCTCCTTCCTCTGTCTCTCCCTTGGTGCAGTCACTGACATGCCTCACAATGCTTCTGTAATCTTTGGCCTTATTTGTTCTCTTGTTCCTCTGTTGAGAGTTTCATTTGGCTATACTTAGCCAGGAGTAGAAGGAAACGGGGCTCGAGTTTCACCCAGATCATCTGGCTGGCGGCTTTCCATTCCCACAATAGAGAGATGGAGGAGCTCTCAATTATTGAGTAGGTCTTGTCCCTTACAGTAAAGCAGCCTACTGAGCTAGTGCAGAGCAGGATTCACAGTAGCAGCAGCAGTAACAGCCCAGACAGCATCTACACTTCTCTGCATGTTACACAATACAACGTGTGGGCTTGAGAGAAGAGAGAGAGGAGGGTGGAGGAGGGAGGAGAGAGGGGAGGGAGGAGAGAGGAGGGGAGAAGAGATGAGGGAAGAGGGAGGAGGGGAGGAGAGAGGAGGGGGAGGGGAGAAGAGAGGAGGGGGAGGGGAGAAGAGAGAAGGGAGGAGGAGAGAGGAGGGAGGAGGGGGGAGGGAGGAGGGAGGAGGGAGGAGGGAGTTAGGGGAGGAGAGAGGAGAGAGGAGGGGGAGAGAGGAGGGAGGAGGGTGAGGGGAGAAGAGAGGAGGGAGGAGGAGGGAGGAGGGGGAGGGGAGAAGAGAGGAGGGAGGAGGAGGGAGGAGAGAGGAGGGAGGAGGGAAGAAGAGAGGAGGGAGGAGGAGGGAGGAGAGAGAGGAGGGAGGGAGGGAGGAGGGAGGGAGGGGGAGAAGAGAGGAGTGGCATGGAATGTGATGGGAGGACCAGAAAGAGGGGAAGTGGAGAGGGAGAATGAAAGGTAGTGCAGGGGAAAGGCGAGAGAGAGCAGGGAAGAGTAGAAGAGAAGTGGACCGGGGCGCTTCATCCTCTTCAGTAGAACTGTGGTGGGCGGTGGGCTACAGAACATGAGGGAGGGAGGGAGGGAGGGAGGGAGGGAGGGAGGGTGAGGTGTTACCTACTCACTCGCTTTGGCAATGTTAACACGTTTCCCCTGCCAATAAAGCCCCTTGAATTGAATAGAGAGAGAGAGAGAGAGAGAGAGAGAGAGAGAGAGAGAGTTAGAGAGGGAGAGAGTTATAGAGGGAGAGAGTTAGAGAGGGAGAGAATCAGGGGAGTGAGAGAGGGAGGGATGTAGAGAAACAGAGACCAATGGAGAAGAGAGATGAGAGAGGGAGACAGAGGTTACTCAGAGGAGTTTGTCTGTTGGTCAGCTGCAGGTCCTATGTATCATCGCATGTGTGATGCAATCTAATGAAATATTCTAAATGGAGCTCAGAAATTGAACGTAGCTGGTTGTAGTAACATCTCATTCTTTCTCCGGATGTGAAATTCCTGCATGATTTCAACAAACGGAAGTCATTTTCATTTTCCAACACAACCATTTTAGGGTTGATGCAGGGCTGAACACCATGTATTAAGTGTACCTTATAAAAGCAGAGCAGGGCTGTAGGCCTCTTTTTTACCAAAGACCACAATCTGTCAACAACAAAAACCCTACTAGTGTGTATCTTAGCAACGCTACTCTTTCCTCCGTTGTTCTAAGAACTCTCAGCGTAAACAGAACTCTCAGCGTCAATAGAACTCTCAGCGTCAACAGAACTCTCAGCGTAAACAGAACTCTCAGCGTAAACAGAACTCTCAGCGTCAACAGAACTCTCAGCCTCAACAGAACTCTCAGCCTCAACAGAACTCTTCAACGTCAACAGAACTCTCAACGTCAACAGAACTCTCAGCGTAAACAGAACTCTCAGCATCAACAGAACTCTCAGCGTCAACAGAACTCTCAGCGTCAACAGAACTCTCAGGGTAAACAGAACTCTCAGCATCAACAGAACTCCCAGCGTCAACAGAACTCTCAGCGTCAACAGAACTCTCAGGATCAACAGAACTCTCAGCGTAAACAGAACTCTCAGCGTCAACAGAACTCTCAGCCTCAACAGAACTCTCAGCCTCAACAGAACTCTCAACGTCAACAGAACTCTCAACGTCAACAGAAATCTCAGCGTAAACAGAACTCTCAGCATCAACAGAACTCTCTCATGTCAACAGAACTCTCAGCGCCAACAGAACTCTCAGGGTAAACAGAACTCTCAGCATCAACAGAACTCTCAGCGTCAACAGAACTCTCAGCGTCAACAGAACTCCTCAGGATCAACAGAACTCTCAACGCCAACAGAACTCTCAGCGTAAACAGAACTCTCAGCGTCAACAGAACTCTCAGCGTCAACAGAACTCTCAGCGTAAACAGAACTCTCAGCATCAACAGAACTCTCAACGTCAACAGAACTCCTCAACGCAACAGAACTCTCAGCGTAAACAGAACTCTCAGCTTCAACAGAACTCTCTCTATCTTGGAAAGAGTGTTCAGGTGTGTTGGCCCGAGCCCACTGATTGGCCAGATTTGATCTTAATAATGAGTGCTTCCTTTGGAATGGGTTTTGTTTACAGTTTTGTATGAGTTTAAATGACATGTGATGCTAGATCCATCCTTGGTGGTGCAGGGAAATAAGTCCATGAATAGAGAACAGAAGATCACAGGTTTGAACATCACTGACCCAGCAGCCTTCAAATAACTTAGAATATCTGTTCTCAGAACTTTCAGGAACCATAGTAAGACGTTCTCAGAACCTCCCTGAAACCATAGTAAGACGTTCTCAGAACCTCCCTGAAACCATAGTAACGCTCAGAACCTCCCTGAAACCATAGTAAGACGTTCTCAGAACCTCCCTGAAACCATAGTAAGACGTTCTCAGAACCTCAGAACCTCCCTGGAACCATAGTTAGACGTTCTCAGAACCTCAGAACCTCCCTGGAACCATAGTAAGATGTTTCAGAAACTCCCCTGCAACCATACTAAGACGTTCTCAGAACCTTCCTGGAACCATAGTAAGACGTTCTCAGATCCTCAGAACCTCCCTGGAACCATAGTAAGACGTTCTCAGATCCTCAGAACCTCCCTGGAACCATAGTTAGACGTTCTCAGAACCTCCCTGGAACCATAGTTATACATTCTCAGAACCTCCCTGGAACCATAGTTAGACGTTCTCAGAACCTCCCTGGAACCATAGTTAGACGTTCTCAGAACCTCAGAACCTCCTGGAACCATAGTTAGACATTCTCAGAACCTCAGAACCTCCCTGCAACCATAGTTAGACGTTCTCAGAACCTCCCTGGAACCATAGTTATACGTTCTCAGAACCTCCCTGGAACCATAGTAAAACGTTCTCAGAACCTCCCTGGAACCATAGTTAGACGTTCTCAGAACCTCAGAACCTCCCTGGAACCATAGTTAGACGTTCTCAGAACCTCAGAACCTCCCTGGAACCATAGTTAGACGTTCTCAGAACATCAGAATCTCCTGGAACCACAGTAAGAACCTCCTGCAACCTAAAAAACGTAATGTTCCCAGAACAGGCTTAGTCTTCACATCCGCTTTTCAGAACGTTTAAAAACCCTCCTACAGTAGTGTAGTGTGACTGTAGCATAGCAGGGCTACTGAGCCAACATGGACGTCTGTGACACTGTAGCATAGCAGGGCTACTGAGCCAACATGGACGCTCTGTGACACTGTAGTATAGTTGCCTACTGAGCCAACATGGACGCTTCTTAGACACTGTAGTGTAGCATAGCAGTGGCTACTGAGCCAACATGGACGCTCTGTGACACTGTAGTGTAGCATAGCAGGGCTACGGAGCCAACATGGACGCTCTGTGACACTTTAGCATAGCAGGGCTACTGAGCCAACATGGATGCTCTGTGACACTGTAGTGTAGCATAGCAGGGCTACTGAGCCAACATGGACACTCTGTGACACTGTAGTATAGCAGGGCTACTGAGCCAACATGGACGCTCTGTGACACTGTAGTATAGCTGGGCTACTGAGCCAACATGGACGCTCTATGACACTGAAGCATAGCAGGGCTACTGAGCCAACATGGACGCTCTGTGACACTAGTAGCAGGGCTACTGAGCCAACATGGATGCTCTGTGACGCTGGAGCATAGCAGGGCTACTGAGCCAACATGGACGCTCTGTGACACTGTAGTATAGCAGGGCTACTGAGCCAACATGGACGCTCTGTGACACTGTAGTATAGCTGGGCTACTGAGCCAACATGGACGCTCTGTGACACTGTAGTGTAGCATAGCAGGGCTACTGAGCCAACATGGACGCTCTGTGACACTGTAGTGTAGCATAGCAGGGCTACTGAGCCAACATGGGCGCTCTGACACTAGTAGCAGGGGCTACTGAGCCAACATGGACGCTCTGTGACACTAGTAGCAGGGCTACTGAGCTAACATGGACGCTCTGTGACACTAGTAGCAGGCTACTGGAGCCAACATGGACGCCTACAGACACTGTAGCATAGCAGGGCTACTGAGCATAGCAGATCCATGTCTGGACAGAATACAATTCCTAACCCTAACTGTTTTCCTAACCATAACCTACTTCTTCTAACCTGCTATGTTCATTTTCATAATCTGCTAAGAAAAGTCAATTTTGACATAAACAGTATACTATCTCGTAAAAACCGCATAGCAGGGTTACTGAACCAAAATGGCCGCTCCGTAACACTGTATCCTAAGATTTTTTATAACTAAACCAAGATAGAATACAACCTGTCATTCCTAATGGCAGCAAACAAATCATAGTGGGCAGAACAAGCCTGGACGTGGAAAAGAGCCAATCACGAGCTAGCAGGAGCATATTGCTGTTGTGTTCTAGCATGTATTTCCATTAGAGAACATCTGTGATGTCCAGTAACTCCATGAGGGAACATCTCCCCCGGAGATGGGCAGTAACTCCATGAGGAACGCTCTACTCTGAGATGGGCAGTAACTCCGATGAGGGAACATCTACTCTGTGGTGTCTAGTAACTCCATGAGGGAACGTCTACTCTGTGATGGGCAGTAACTCCATTAGGGAACGTCTACTCTGTTATGTCCAGTAACTCCATGAGGGAACGCCTACTCTGTTATGTCCAGTAACTCCATGAGGGAACGTCTACTCTGTGATGGGCAGTAACTCCATGAGGGAACGTCACGGAGATGGGCAGTAACTCCATGAGGGAACATCTACTCTGAGATGAGCAGTAACTCCATTAGGGAACGTCTACTCTGTGATGTCTAGTAACTCCATTAGGGAACGTCTACTCTGTGATGTCCAGTAACTCCATTAGGGAACATCTACTCTGTGATGTCCAATAACTCCATTAGGAACGCCTCTACTCATTGATGGGCAGTAACTCCATTAGGGAACGTCTACTCTGAGATGGGCAGTAACTCCATTAGGGAACATCTACTCTGTGATGTCCAGTAACTCCATGAGGGAACGCTACTCTGTGATGTCCAGTAACTCCATTAGGAACATCTACCAGATGGGCAGTGTTCCATTAGGAATGTCTACTCTGTAGATCCAGTAACTCCATGAGGGAACGTCTACTCTGTGAATGTCCAGTAACTCCATTAGGGAACATCTACTCTGAGATGGGCAGTAACTCCATTAGGGAATGTCTACTCTGTGAGATCCAGTAACTCCATTAGGGAACGTCTACTCTGAGATGTCCAGTAACCCATGAGGGAACGTCTACTCTGGAGATGGGCAGTAACTCCATGAGGGAACATCTACTCAGATGTCTAGTAACTCCATGAGGGAACGTCTACTCTGGAGATGGGCAGTAACTCCATTAGGGAACATCTACTCTGAGATGGGCAGTAACTCCTTGAGGGAACGTCTTACTCTGAGATGTCCAGTAACTCCATGAGGGAACATCTACTCTGTGATGTCTAGTAACTCCATGAGGGAACGTCTACTCTGTGATGTCCAGTAACTCCTTGAGGGAACATCTACTCTGTGATGGGCAGTAACTCCATGAGGGAACGTCTACTCTGTGATGGGCAGTAACTCCATGAGGGAACGTCTACTCTGTGATGGGCATTAACTCCATGAGGGAACGTCACTCTGTGATGGGCAGTAACTCCATTAGAGAACATCTACTCTGTGATGGGCAGTAACTCCATGAGGGAACGTCTACTCTGTGATGGGCAGTAACTCCATTAGGAACGTCTACTCTAGATAAGAAGTAACTCCATTAGGGAACGTCTACTCTGTGATGTCCAGTAACTCCTTGAGGGAACATCTACTCTGAGATGGGCAGTAACTCCTTGAGGGAACATCTACTCTGAGATGGGCAGTAACTCCATCAGGGAACGTCTACTCTGAGATGGGCAGTAACTCCATGAGGGAACATCTACTCTGTGATGTCCAGTAACTCCATTAGGGAACATCTACTCTGAGATGTCCAGTAACTCCTTGAGGGAACATCTACTCTGTGGTGTCTAGTAACTCCATGAGGGAACGTCTACTCTGTGATGGGCAGTAACTCCATGAGGGAACGTCTACTCCTTGTTATGTCCAGTAACTCCATGAGGGAACATCTACTCTGTGATGTCTAGTAACTCCATCAGGGAACGTCTACTCTGGGATTTCCAGTAACTCCTTGAGGGAACATCTACTCTGTGGTGTCTAGTAACTCCATGAGGGAACGTTTTACTCTGTGATGGGCAGTAACTCCATTAGGAACACTCTACTCTGTGATGGGCAGTAACTCCATGAGGGAACGTCACTCTGTGATGGGCAGTAACTCCATTAGGAACGTCTACCTGTGATGGGCAGTAACTCCATTAGGAACATCTACTCTGTGATGTCCAGTAACTCCATGAGGAACGTCTACTCTGAGATGGGCAGTAACTCCTTGAGGGAACGTCTACTCTGAGATGTCCAGTAACTCCATTAGGGAACATCTACTCTGTGATGTCCAGTAACTCCATGAGGAACGTCTCTCTGTGATGGGCAGTAACCCATGAGGAACATCTACTCGTGATGTCCAGTAACTCCATGAGGAACGTCTACTCTGTGATGGGCAGTAATTCCATTAGGGAACATCTACTCTGTGATGTCCTCGTAACTCCATGAGGAACGCCTACTCTGTGATGGGCAGTAACTTCCATGAGGAACATCTACTCTGTGATGTCCAGTAACTCCATGAGGAACGCGCTACTCTGTGATGGGCAGTAACTCCATTAGGAACATCTACTCTGTGATGGGCAGTAACTCCATTAGGGAACGCTTCATCTGTGATGTCCAGTAACCCATTAGGGAACATCTACTCTGAGATGTCCAGTAACTCCATTAGGGGAACGTCTACTCTGTGATGTCCAGTAACTCCATGAGGGAACGTCTACTGTGTGATGTCCAGTAACTCCTTGAGGGAACGTCACTCTGTGATGTCCAGTAACTCCTTGAGGGAACATCTACTCTGAGATGGGCAGTAACCCTTGAGGGAACATCTACTCTGAGATGGGCAGTAACTCCATCAGGGAACGTTTACTCTGTGATGTCCAGTAACTCCATCTGGGAACATCTACTCTGTGATGTCTAGTATCTCCATGAGGGAACATCTACTCTGTGATGTCCAGTAACTCCTTGAGGGAACATCTCACTCTGAGATGTCCAGTAACTCCATTAGGAACGTCTACTCTGTGATGTCCAGTAACTCCATCAGGGAACATCTACTCTGTGATGTCTAGTAACTCCATGAGGGAACATCTACTCTGAGATGTCCAGTAACTCCTTGAGGGAACGTCTTCTACTCTGATGGGCAGTAACTCCATTAGGGAACGTCTACTCTGTGATGGGCAGTAACTCCATGAGGGAACGTCTACTCTGTGATGGGCAGTAACTCCATGAGGGAACGTCTTACTCTGTGATGGGCAGTAACTCCTTGAGGGAACGTCTACTCTGAGATGGGCAGTAACTCCATTAGGGAACGTCTACTCTGTGATGGGCAGTAACTTCCATGAGGGAACATCATCTACTGAGATGTCCAATAACTCCATTAGGGAACGCTTCACTTGAGATGGGCAGTAACTCCATTAGGGAACGTCTACTCTGTGATGGGCAGTAACCCATTAGGGAACGCTCACTCTGAGATGTCCAGTAACTCCATGAGGGAACATCTACTCTGGAGATGGGCAGTAACTCCATTAGGGAACATCTACTCTGAGATGGGCAGTAACTTCCATGAGGGAACATCTACTCTGTGATGTCCAGTAACTCCATTAGGAACGTCTACTCTGTGAGATCCAGTAACTCCATTAGAACGTCTACTCTGTGATGGGCAGTAACTCCATTAGGGAACGTCTACTCTGTGAGATCCAGTAACTCCATTGGGGAACGCTTCACTCTGTGATGGGCAGTAACTCCATTAGGGAACGCTACTCTGTGAGATCCAGTAACTCCATTAGGGAACGTCTACTCTGTGATGGGCAGTAACTCCATTAGGGAACGTCTACGGAGATATCCATAACTCCATGAGGGAACATCTACTCTGTGATGGGCAGTAACCCCTTTAGGGAACGTCTACTCTGAGATGTCCAGTAACTCCATGAGGGAACATCTACTCTGTGATGGGCAGTAACTCCATGAGGGAACGTCTTCAGTGATGGGCAGTAACTCCATTAGGGAACATCTACTCTGTGATGGGCAGTAATTCCATGAGGGAACATCTACTCTGTGATGTCCAGTAACTCCATTAGGGAACGTCTACTCTGAGATGGGCAGTAACTCCATTAGGGAACGTCTACTCTGAGATGGGCAGTAACTCCATTAGGAACATCTACTCTGAGATGGGCAGTAACTCCTTGAGGAACGTCTACTCTGAGATGGGCAGTAACTCCTTGAGGGAACGCTCACTCTGAGATGGGCAGTAACTCCTTGAGGAACGTCTACTCTGAGATGGGCAGTAATTCCATTAGGGAACATCTACTCCGAGATGTCCAATAACTCCATGAGGAACATCTACTCTGAGATGGGCAGTAACTCCATTAGGGAACATCTACTCTGTGATGTCCAGTAACTCCATTAGGAACGTCTACTCTGAGATGTCCAATAACTCCATGAGGGAACGCTCTACTCTGAGATGGGCAGTAACTCCATTAGGGAACGTCTACTTGTGATGTCCAGTAACTCCATTAGGGAACGTCTACTCTGAGATGTCCAATAACTCCATTAGGAACGTCTACTCTGTGATGGGCAGTAACTCCATGAGGGAACGTCTACTCTGTGAGATCCAGTAACTCCATTAGGAACGCCTACTCTGAGATGGGCAGTAACTCCATTAGGGAACGCCTACTCTGTGATGGGCAGCAACTCCATTAGGGAACGTCATTGTGATGGGCAGTAACTCCATTAGGAACGTCTACTCTGTGATGTCCAGTAACTCCATTAGGAACGCTTCTCTGTGATGTCCAGTAACTCCATGAGGAACGCTTACTCTGAGATGTCCAGTAATTCCATGAGGGAACGCTACTCTGTGATGGGCAGTAACTCCATGAGGGAACGTCTACTCTGTGATGTCCAGTAACTCCTTGAGGGAACGCTCTACTCTGTGATGGGCAGACCCACTAGGGAACGTCTACTTGAGATGGGCAGTAACCCATTAGGGAACGTCTACTTGAGATGGGCAGTAACTCCATTAGGGAACGTCTACTCTGAGATGGGCAGTAACTCCATTAGGAACGCTCTACTCTGGAGATGTCCAGTAACTTCCATTAGGAACATCTACTCTGAGATGTCCAGTAACTCCATGAGGGAACGTCTACTCTGTGAGATCCAGTAACTCCATGAGGGAACGTCTACTCTGTGAGATCCAGTAACTCCATTAGGGAACGTCTACTCTGGAGATGTCCAGTAACTCCATTAGGGAACATCTACTCTGTGATGGGCAGCAACTCCTTGAGGGAACGTCTACTCTGTGATGTCCAGTAACTCCATTAGGGAACATCTACTCTGAGATGTCCAGTAACTCCATTAGGGAACATCTACTCTGAGATGGGCAGTAACTCCTTGAGGAACGTCTACTTTTGAGATCCAGTAACTCCATTAGGGAACGTTCTACTTGTGAGATCCAGTAACTCCTTTAGGAACGTCTTCACTCTGTGATGGGCAACTCATTAGGAACGCTCTACTCTGTGATGGGCAGTAACTCCATTAGGAACGTCTACTCTGTGATGGGCAGTAACTCCATTAGGGAACGCTCTACTCTGTGATGGGCAGTAACTCCATTAGGAACGCTCTACTCTGTGATGTCCAGTAACTCCATGAGGGAACGTCTACTCTGGAGATGTCCAGTAATTCCATTAGGGAACATCTACTCTGTGATGTCCAGTAACTCCATTAGGGAACGTCTACTCTGTGATGGGCAGTAACTCCATTAGGAACATCTACTCTGTGATGTCCAGTAACTCCATTAGGGAACGCTTCACTCTGAGATGGGCAGTAATCCCTTTAGGGAACATCTACTCTGTGATGTCCAGTAACTCCTTTAGGGAACGCCACTCTGAGATGGGCAGTAATCTTTAGGAACATCTACTCTGTGATGTCCAGTAACTCCTTGAGGGAACGCTCTACTCTGTGAGATCCAGTAACTCCATTAGGGAACATCTACTCTGTGATGTCCAGTAATCCCTTTAGGAACGTCTACTCTGTGATGTCCAGTAACTCCTTTAGGGAACGTCTACTCTGTGATGTCCAGTAACTCCTTTAGGAACGTCTACTCTGTGATGTCCAGTAACTCCATTAGGGAACGTCTACTCTGTGATGTCCAGTAACTCCATTAGGGAACATCTACTCTGTGAGATCCAGTAACTCCATTAGGAACGTCTTCACTTCTGAGATGTCCAGTAACTCCATTAGGAACGCCTACTCTGTGATGGGCAGTAACTCCATTAGGGAACATCTACTCTGTGATGTCCAGTAACTCCATTAGGAACATCTACTCTGAGATGTCCAGTAACTCCATGAGGGAACGTCTACTCTGTGATGTCCAGTAACTCCATGAGGGAACATCTACTCTGTGATGGGCAGTAACTCCATTAGGGAACGTCTACTCTGTGATGGGCAGTAACTCCATTGAGGGAACGTCTACTCTGAGATGGGCAGTTCCATTAGGGAACGTCTACTCTGTGATGGGCAGTAACTCCATTAGGAACGCTCTACTCTGTGATGGGCAGTAACTCCTTTGAGGAACGTCTACTCTGAGATGGGCAGTAACTCCATTAGGGAACGTCTCTTACTCTGAGATGTCCAGTAACTCCTTGGAGGGAACGTCTACTCTGTGATGGGCAGTAACTCCATGAGGGAACGTCTACTTTATGTCTAGTAACTCCATTAGGAACATCTACTTGAGATGGGCAGTAACTCCTTTAGGGAACGTCTACTCTGTCCAGATGTCCATGTCCAACTCCTTGAGGGAGGGAACGTCACTTGTGACTCTGTGATGTCCAGTAACTCCTTGAGGGAACGTCTACTCTGTGATGTCCAGTAACTCCATGAGGGAACGTCTACTCTGAGATGGGCAGTAACTCCTTAGGGAACTCTGCTCTACTCTGTGATGTCCAGTAACTCCTTGAGGGAACGTTCACTCTGTGAGATCCAGTAACTCCAATAGGGAACGCTTACTCTGTGATGTCCAGTAACCCATTAGAGGAACGCTACTCTGAGATGGGCAGTAACTCCATTAGGGGAACGTCTACTCTGAGATGGGCAGTAACTCCATTAGGGAACGTCTACTCTGTGATGGGCAGCAACTCCATTAGGGAACGTCTACTCTGAGATGGGCAGTAACTCCATTAGGAACGTCTACTCTGTGATGGGCAGTAACTCCATTAGGGAACGCTCTACTTGTGATGGGCAGTAACTCCATTAGGGAACGTCTACTCTGAGATGTCCAGTAACTCCATTAGGGAACATCTACTCTGTGAGTCCAGTAACTCCATGAGGGAACATCTACTCTGAGATGTCCAGTAACTCCATTAGGGAACGTCTACTCTGTGAGATCCAGTAACTCCATGAGGGAACGTCTACTCTGTGATGGGCAGTAACTCCATTAGGGAACGTCTACTCTGTGATGGGC
>NW_027010507.1:10000-31134 GCF_036934945.1 Oncorhynchus masou masou | reverse complement strand
TGTTACGAATTCCTTTTGGCCCGACAGTCTAGGGGGATGGTAATGAGACTCGTAACATAACTCATGCAAATTATTATTGTGACAAAGGAAAAGTGTGAACGAAATAAGCACGACAACTGAAATCTACCGTCAAACTCTAGGTTTATTTATAAACACACGGTAATGGGGGGAGCAGGAAAAGGGGCTGAGCTGGACCCAAGGAAAGAAACAATAAGTATTCAAAAACACCCCTAAGCTAGACTAGCCTACTTTAACAACAGCTAATTAACTAACCAAAAATACAGTGGGTGGTCCGCCCAGTTCTAACTAGTGTATTTAACAAAGTTCACCTACGGGTAGTGTATGCCCATGGGCGACTTGTCTTGGTTTCCCCCTTTTCCACCAGCAATCAAACACAAACACCATAACCAAAAACAATACTCACAGGTGATGACAAAGTGCTATGAGGTGCTTAAACAAAAGAGAGGTTACGACACAAAGCGAGAGTGAAACACAGAGACCTACAGACATGGCATTTACAGAGAGATTGAGCTGAGCTGGGCTCTAGAACAAACAAATGATGGGGTTTTTAAACCATGGGGAAGGAACTGTGATAGGTCAGGAAATATGAGGAGGTGTGTCTTCTGATTGATGATTGATTGTTGACTGATTGGAGAGTGATGATTTTCACCTGTGAGGGGAGAAGGAGAAAAGAAACACACACACAGGATACACACACACACAGGATAACTGTATCCGTAACAGTCCACTTGAAATGTTTTGATTTGATAGGCAAGCTGAGAGGTCAAATATACTGTTTAGTTGTCTAATGCCAAGTTTACACCTTCACTATTGCAGTGAAATGTTTTGTCCAGGAAGTTGCCTAGAAAGGATTGAATTGGTTGTTGCTTAATTGGTTTTTGTAGGTTTCTACACTATTCACCTTTCTTCTATAACTAGTCATAATATAGTATTCAGTTCCGTTGGCTTTGATGCCTCATGATTTGGGTTTTGCTCTGTTCAAGTAGACTGTGATTCTGATGTGATCTGATAGGGGTGTCAGTGGGCTGACCGTGAACTCTTTGTGAGATTCTGGGTTGAGGTCAGTGATAATGTAGTCTACAGTAGAGATGATCTGTACGTGTACCTCCCATAGGAGTCCCCTCAAAGCCTACAATTGACTATGCACAGACCCAACGTGTGACAGAGGTGCAGGAGTTGTGACCCATTTTTGTTGGTTGTTTTGTCATAGTTGTGTCTTGGGAGGCATATTTGGGAGGGAATGCTGTCTCCTCCTCAGGTAGGAGTTTGTCCCCGTGTGCTAAGAGTGGCAGGTTCGTGTCCAGTTCTGTCATTTAGGTCGCCACAGACTAGTACATGTCCCTGGACCTGGAAATGCTTGATCTCCCCCTCTAGGATGGAGAAGCTGTCATCGTTAAATTATACTGTAGGTAGCACACAGTCCCTTCTCTTCATCTCTCCATCTCCCTCTGCCCCCCTCTCTCTCTCTCACTTTTACGTCTCTCTGTCAGTCCCCCTCTCTCTCTCTTGCTTTTATGTCTCTCTCTGTCAGTCCCTCTCTATCAGTCCCCCTCTCTCTCTCTCTCTCTCTTGCTTTTATGTCTCTCTCTATCAGTCCCCCCTCTCTCTCTCTCTCTTGCTTTCATGTCTCTCTCTATCAGTCCCCCTCTCTCTCTTGTTTTTATGTCTCTCTCTATCAGTCCCCCTCTCTCTCTCTCTCTCTCTTGCTTTTATGCTCTCTCTCTATCAGTCACCCCTCTTTCTCTCTCTCTTGCTTTTATGTCTCTCTCTATCAGTCCCCCTCTCTCTCTCTCTCTCTCTCTCTTGCTGTTATGTCTCTCTCTGTCAGTCTCTCTCTATCAGTCCCCCCTCTCTCTCTCTTGCTTTTATGTCTCTCTCTGTCAGTCTCTCTCCTATCAGTCCCCCCCTCTCTCTCTTGCTTTTATGTCTCTCTCTATCAGTCCCCCCTCTCTCTCTCTTGCTTTTGTCTCTCTCTATCAGTCCCCCCTCTCCTCTCTCTCTCTCTCTTGCTTTTATGTCTCTCTCTGTCAGTCTCTCTCTATCAGTCCCCCCCTCTCTCTCTCTCTCTCTTGCTTTTATGTCTCTCTCTATCAGTCCCCCTCTCTCTCTCTCTCTCTTGCTTTTATGTCTCTCTCTATCAGTCCCCTCTCTCTCTCTCTCTCTCTTTGTCAGTCTCTCTCTATCAGTCCCCCTCTCTCTCTCTCTCTGTCAGTCTCTATCTATCAGCCCCCTCTCTCTCTCTCTCTCTTGCTTTTATGTCTCTCTGTCAGTCTCTCTCTATCAGTCCCCCTCTCTCTCTCTTGCTTTTATGTCTCTCTCTATCAGTCCCCCCTCTCTCTCTCTTGCTTTTATGTCTCTCTCTATCAGTCCCCCTCTCTCTCTCTCTCTTGCTTTTATGTCTCTCTCTATCAGTCCCCCTCTCTCTCTCTCTCTCTTGCTTTTATGTCTCTCTCTGTCAGTCTCTCTCTATCAGTCCCCCTCTCTCTCTTTCTCTTGCTTTTATGTCTCTCTCTGTCAGTCTCTCTCTATCAGTCCCCCTCTCTCTCTCTCTCTCTTGCTTTTATGTCTCTCTGTGTCAGTCTCTCTCTATCAGTCCCTCTCTCTCTCTCTTTCTCTCTTGCTTTTATGTCTCTCTCTGTCAGTCTTTCTCTATCAGTCCCCCTCTCTCTCTCTCTCTCTTGCTTTTATGTCTCTCTCTGTCAGTCTCTCTCTATCAGTCCCCCCTCTCTCTCTCTCTCTTGCTTTTATGTCTCTCTCTCTCAGTCTCGCTCTATCAGTCCCCCCTCTCTCTCACTCTCTCTCTTGCTTTTATGTCTCTCTCTATCAGTCCCCCTCTCTCTCTCTCTCTCTCTTGCTTTTATTTCTCTCCTCTCTCTCTCTCTCTCTCTCTCTCTCTTGCTTTTATGTCTCTCTCTATCAGTCCCCTCTCTCTCTCTCTCTCTCTTGCTTTTATGTCTCTCTCTCTCTCTCTCTCTCTCTCTCTCTTGCTTTTATGTCTCTCTCTATCAGTCCCCCTCTCTCTCTCTCTCTCTCTTGCTTTTATTTCTCTCTCTCTCTCTCTCTCTCTCTCTCTCTTGCTTTTATGTCTCTCTCTATCAGTCCCCTCTCTCTCTCTCTCTCTCTTGCTTTTATGTCTCTCTCTCTCTCTCTCTCTCTCTCTCTCTCTCTCTCTTGCTTTTATGTCTCTCTCTATCAGTCCCCCCCTCTCTCTCTCTCTCTCTCTCTCTTGCTTTTATTTCTCTCTCTATCAGTCCCCCTCTCTCTCTCTCTCTTGCTTTTATGTCTCTCTCTGTCAGTCTCTCTCTATCAGTCCCCCTTCTCTTCCTTTCTCTCGCTCGGTGTTCAGCGTATCCGAGAGGAGTGACTTGGGGACAAGAGAACTAATACTAATACAGAAAATGAATTCAAGGAAATATGAGATATGGAACTGAATGGAAGTGGATAATAAGTGGATAATAGGTGGATAATAAGTGGATAATAGGTGGATAATAGGTGGATAATACATGGATAATAGGTGGATAATAGGTGGATAATAGGTGGATAATAAGTGGATAATACATGGATAATAGGTGGATAATAAGTGGATAATAGGTGGATAATAGGTGGATAATAGGTGGATAATAAGTGGATAATAGGTGGATAATAGGTGGATAATAGGTGGATAATAGGTGTATAATAGGTGGATAATAAGTGGATAATAGGTGGATAATAGGTGTATAATAAGTGGATAATAAGTGGATAATAGGTGGATAATAGGTGGATAATACATGGATAATAGGTGGATAATAAGTGGATAATAGGTGGATAATAGGTGGATAATAGGTGGATAATAGGTGGATAATAGGTGTATAATAGGTGGATAATAAGTGGATAATAGGTGGATAATAGGTGGATAATAAGTGGATAATACATGGATAATAGGTGGATAATAGGTGGATAATAAGTGGATGATAGTTGGATAATAGGTGGATAATACATGGATAATAGGTGGATAATAAGTGGATAATAGGTGGATAATAAGTGGATAATTGTTTTCTGTACTTGTATTATTCATCACATCATATCTACAACTTATCTTGTTATAAGTCTTTATGTTCTTAGCCTTTCACGTTGGGGCTACTGGTCTATAGAAAACCAAGCCTTTCACATGGAGGCTACTGGTCTATAGAAAACCAAGCCTTTCACATTGAGGCTACTGGTCTATAGAAAACCAAGCCTTTCACATTGAGGCTACTGGTCTATAGAAAACCAAGCCTTTCACATGGAGGCTACTGGTCTATAGAAAACCAAGCCTTTCACATGGAGGCTACTGGTCTATAGAAAACCAAGCCTTTCACATGGAGGCTACTGGTCTATAGAAAACCAAGTCTTTCACATTGAGGCTACTGGTCGATAGAAAACCAAGCCTTTCACATGGAGGGCACTGGTTTATCTATCCATCTCAACAATAAAGTAGCAGGGAGGCTTCAGTATCTGAAAAAACGAAAGACGACAGCAGAGCAAGTCATTATCATCAAGCTTTTAATTTAACATTGATAACACTATCACAACCTCCATTCACAGTAAATATCCCCGTTGCATCAACAGAAACAAAAATATAAATCATTGTCACGGATCCCTCTGGAACTGTGTCCTTACGCACACCCAGTCCCCATTTCCTTGATTGTAATTGTGTAAATGTGCCCTTTGGTTTCCATTGTCTTGTCGATTATTGTTCCTATGTCTGTTTGTTGTGTGAGTACTTGTGCTGTGTTGTTTTGGCTTTCGTGCTGCTTGTATTGTGCAGATGATTATGGGTCTCGTCCTGTGTTGTATCATTGTGTGTGTTACGGGTCTCGTCCTGTGTTGTATCATTGTGTGTGTTATGGGTCTCGTCCTGTGTTGTATCATTGTGTGTGTTACGGGTCTCGTCCTGTGTTGTATCACTGTGTGTGTATGTTACGGGTCTCATCCTGTATAGTATCATTGTGTGTGTTACGGGTCACGTCCTGTGTTGTATCATTGTGTGTGTGTGTGTTACGGGTCTCGTCCTGTGTTGTATCATTGTGTGTGTTATGGGTCTCGTCCTGTATGGTATCATTGTGTGTATGTTACGGGTCTCGTCCTGTGTTGTATCATTGTGTGTGTTACGGGTCTCGTCCTGTGTTGTATCATTGTGTGTGTTATGGGTCTCGTCCTGTGTTGTATCATTGTGTGTGTGTGTGTTACGGGTCTCGTCCTGTGTTGTACCATTGTGTGTGTGTGTGTTACGGGTCTCTTCCTGTGTTGTATCATTGTGTGTGTTATGGGTCTCGTCCTGTGTTGTACCATTGTGTATGTTACGGGGCTCGTCCTGTGTTGTATCATTGTGTGTGTATGTTACGGGGCTCGTCCTGTGTTGTATCATTGTGTGTGTATGTTACGGGTCTCGTCCTGTGTTGTATCATTGTGTGTGTGTGTTACGGGTCTCATCCTGTATGGTATCATTGTGTGTGTTACGGGTCTCATCCTGTGTGATATCACTGTGTGTGTTACGGGTCTCATCCTGTATGGTATCATTGTGTGTGTTATGGGTCTCGTCCTGTGTTGTATTATTGTAAAGTGGCTGTTCCACTGATGTCAGAAGGTGAATTCACCAATTTGTAAGTCGCTCTGGATAAGAGCGTCTGCTAAATGACTTAAATGTAAATGTGTATGTTACGGGTCTCGTCCTGTGTTGTATCATTGTGTGTGTTACGGGTCTCGTCCTGTGTTGTATCATTGTGTGTGTTACGGGTCTCGTCCTGTGTTGTATCATTGTGTGTGTTACGGGTCTCATCCTGTGTGATATCATTGTGTGTGTTACAGGTCTCATCCTGGTGTATTTATTTGAGGTACTCCTCGCTCTTTTGTTTGCGTTTCAACCCTGTGTTTTGTTATGTGTTTGTTTGGTCTTCGTCCCCGTACACGGCACGCTGTAATTTGGGTAAATAAAAAACCCTATTACGCATTCCTACGCCTGTCTCCCGATCCCTTTATACCAGCGTGACAATCACCTTGTATATTTATATTTGTTCTCCTCAGTCGGTGTTGGTGGGTGTCCCAAAAGGCCCTGGTCAAAAATAGTGCACTAAATAGGGAATGAGGTGTCATTTGGGGACTTAACCTTGGTGTATAATATAACAGCCAATCAATTCCTGATTAGGGACTCTGGTTGGGGTCGTGCTGGTTCAGCCGTGGGTCAAGTTGGTATTTTAACAGTCTCATTTGTCATGCTGATTTCATTGCTCAACCATTCATTAAACCAGATAAGCCCTCTAACCCCTAAGCTCTGCCCACCCTGACGTATGACCAAGCCTTTCAATGCCAGAGGCCTTTCAATGCCAGAGGAGGGGAGAGGGGGAAGGAGGAAAGGGAGTATGCATGTGTGTGTGAGCATTCGTGAGTGTGTGTGTGTGTGTGTGTGTGTGTGTGTGTGTGCATTCGTGAGTGTGTGTGTGTGTGTGTGTGTGTGTGTGTGTGTGTGTGTGTGTGTGTGTGTGTGTGTGTGTGTGTGTGTGTGTGTGTGTGTGTGTGTAAGCATTCATGTTTGTGTGTGTTCTGTACTCTACATCCAACCTCTACACAACCACAGGAATCAGAGAGTGTGTGTTCTGTCCACTACATCCAACCTCTACACAACCACAGGAATCAGATGTGTTTTTCGTAATAATCACCACAGAACGTTCCCCAAGCATTCTCATTGTTGTGTCTTTACTATCATTAAATTGAAGACTTATAGTTTTTTATCAAAGATTCTCTGTAATTAGTATTACGCGATCAACTGATTAATCATGTAACTGTAATTAACTAGGAAGTCGGGGCAGCAAGGAAAAATATTTTATATATATTATCATCATTAGTCATTTAGGTCAACATTGGATCATTCAGAGATCCTCACTGAACTTCTGGAGAGAGTTTGCTGCACTGAAAGTAAAGGGGCTGAATAATTTTGCACGCCCAATTTTTCAGTTTTTGATTTGTTAAAAAGTTTGAAATATCCAATAAATGTCGTTCCACTTCATGATTGTGTCCCACTTGTTGTTGATTCTTCACAAAAAAATACACTTTTATATCTTTATGTTTGAAGCCTGAAATGTGGCAAAGGTCGCAAAGTTCAAGGGGCCGAATACTTTCGCAAGGCACTGTATTTACGCTCAGTGTGTCGTTTTGATCGCTGGTGAAAAGTTTGTTTCTTTGTAGAATTGTCCGTCTCTCGCCCTCTCTCGGTTGAAATGTAAATGTAATGTAATGTGGTTAGAGGGGATAGTTCAGGAGTGACATTCATTTGTTTCGTTATAGAATGCATGTTTCAAGGTTTGTCGTTCTTTGCGTTCAATGATGCCGAATTCCTAGCTGCAGACTAGTAATTAATATCAAAGACTTGTTCTAATTCTGTAGGTATCGATAGTCTAAGAATTTAACCACGTGGTATGGTTAAAAGATTCAGCAATGGTCTACAACCTTTGTCCTCTCCTAATGGAGTAAAACATGGTCTGGTGATAATTTCTCAAAGTTGGGTTTAATTCGAATTGCAGAAAAGGGGCTGTCCCAGGATGCTTGACCCTAACTGGGCTCAGGGGCGGTCCTCTGATTGAGTTAACTCCAATTCCTTTTTGAGTTTTCCTTCATTAAATAGTCCAAAAATCACATTGTAAAATTGTGTAAACAGTATCATACTCACTCATTCATCTCATAAAACAATTACTAAACCTCAATCTGAGGCTATTATTTAAACAACATTATGGTAATGTGGCCACACCGTCTCCCATAAGCTTCCCCAAGTTGTAACAAACGGACCAGTTCGTAGCTGGGTTTCTTCACCGATCTTCTATACTTCCTCCGGAACAGGAAATTTGTTCGGTCCTCGAGTTCTGTGAGGTGGGAAGAAATTCCCTGTTCTCTATGAAAATGTACTCTCCTCTATACTGTGTGTCCATGAGGAGATCCTCAGGAATTTATGACGTCTGTGACCACAGTAGCCTAGTTGGGGAGGCAGGGAGAGGGGATGGGGCTCGCTACACCCAAAGAGGGAAACGTCATGACATCATCTAGCAACATTCATCAAATGTTTTATAAAAACAGTGTACAATCATCAGGACAACCGACAGTTTTAGTGTTATGAGAAGATTTGCCGCAACCTAACAAATCTTCTGGGAACTTTCACAGACGCAAGTTTGGTTTGCTGGGTGTGTTCAGTTCTCCATCCACGATAACCAAAGCTCCATCCAGCATCTATACAACCACAGGGATCAGACAGTGGGATAGTAACCAGCTGGGAGTGGGAGAGTAACCAGCTAACCTCTATACAACCACAGGGATCAGTCAGTGGGATAGTAACCAGCTAACCTCTATACAACCACAGGGATCAGTCAGTGGGAGAGTAACCAGCTAACCTCTCTATACAACCACAGAGAGTCAGTGGGATAGTAACCAGCTAACCTCTATACAACCACAGAGATCAGACAGTGGGATAGTAACCAGCTAACCTCTAACAACCACAGAGATCTAAGTAACCAGCTAACCACAACCACAGGGATCAGTCAGTGGGATAGTAATCAGCTAACCTCTATACAACCACAGGGATCAGACAGTGGGGTAGTAACCAGCTAACCTCTATACAACCACAGAGATCAGAGGGTGGGGTAGTAACCAGCTAACCTCTATACAACCACAGAGATCAGACAGTGGGGTAGTAACCAACTAACCTCTATACAACTACAGGGATCAGACAGTGGGGTAGTAAACAGCTAACCTCTATACAACCACAGGGATCAGACAGTGGGATCTGTGGGATAGTAACCAGCTAAACTCTATATAACCACAGGGATCAGACAGTGGGATAGTAAACAGTCGACATCTATTGCATCACCGCCATCGATAAGAAACATTACTGTGCAGCCGTGTTCATTGATCTGGCCAAGGCTTTCAACTCTGTCAATCACCACATCCTCATCGGCAGACCTCACAGCCTTGGCTTCTCAAAATGATTGCCTCGGCTCTGGTTCACCAACTACTTCTGATAGAGTTCAGGTGTGTCAAATCGTGGAGGGTCTGTTGTCCGGACCTCTGGCAGTCTCTATGGGGTGCCACAGGGTTCAATTCTTGACCGACTCTTCTTCTCTGTATACATCAATGAGGTCGCTTCTTGCTGCTGGTGAGTTCAGAACCACCTCAACGCAGGCGACACCATTCTGTATACTTCTGGCCCTTCTTGGACACTGGGTTAACAACCCTCCAGGCAAGCTTCAATGCCATACAACTCTCCTTCCGTGGCCTCCAATTGCTCTTTTAAATACAAGTAAAACTAAATGCATGCTCTTCAACCGATCGCTACCTGCACCTGCCCGCCTGTCCAACATCACTACTCTGGACGGCTCTGACTTAGAATACGTGGACAACTACAAATACTTAGGTGTCTGGTTAGACTGTAAACTCTCCCTTCCAGACCCATATCAAATATCTCCAATCCAAAGTTAAATCTAGAATTGGCTTCCTATTTCGCAACAAAGCATCCTTCACTCCCTTGTAAAAACCCTTGTAAAACTGACCATCCTACCAATCCTCGACTTTGGCGATGTCATTTACAAAATAGCCTCCAATACCTACTCAACAAATTGGATGCAGTCTATCACAGTGCAATCCGTTTTGTCACCAAAGCCCCCATATACTACCCACCATTTGCAACCTGTACGCTCTCGTTGGCTGGCCCTCGCTTCATACTCGTCGTCAAACCCAATGGCTCCATGTCATCTACAAGACCCTGCTAGGTAAAGTCCCCCCTTATCTCAGCTCGCTGGTCACCATAGCATCTCCCACCTGTAGCACACGCTCAGCAGGTATATCTCTCTAGTCACCCCCAAAACCAATTCTTTCTTTGGCCGCCTCTCCTTCCAGATCTCTCTGCTGCCAATGACTGGAACGAACTACAAAAATCTCTGAAACTGGAAACACTTATCTCCCTCACTAGCTTTAAGCACCAACTGTCAGAGCAGCTCACAGATTACTGCACCTGTACATAGCCCACCTATATTTTAGCCCAACAACTACCTCTGCTCCCTACTGTATTTAATTAATTTATTTATTTGCTCAACTTTGCACCCCATTATTTTTATTTCTACTTTGCACATTCTTCCATTGCAAATCTACCATTCCAGTGTTTTTACTTTATAGTTATTTACTTTGCCACCATGGCCTTTTTTGCCTTTACCTCATATCTCAGCTCATTTGCTCACATCGTATATAGACTTGTTTCTACTGTAATATTGACTGTGTTTGTTTTACTCTGTGTAACTCTGTCGTTGTATGTGTCGAACTGCTTTGCTTTATCCTGGCCAGGTCGCAATTGTAAATGAGGTCTGTTCTCAACTTGCCTACCTGGTTAAATAAAGGTGAAATAAATAAACTTTAAAGATCAGTCTTTCCTGACCTTATCCTCAGTATAGTTTGTCTCCGGCTGCATTCCAATGGCACTCCATGCCCTATGTAGTGTACTACTTTTGGACTGGGGCCTTAGGTGTATTTGTATAGTTGAGTTCATAATATGTGTATGCGTCTGTGTGTGTGTGTGTGTGTGTGTGTGTGTGTGTGTGTGTGTGTGTGTGTGTGTGTGTGTGTGTGTGTGTGTGTGTGTGTGTGTGTGTGTGTGTGTGTGTGTGTGTGTGTGTGCATGTCTTAATTCATGTGTGTTTGAGGTTGCTTAGAGCATTAGTAATGCCGCGATCTTCCAGCCAGTGGTGAGAAGGAATTACCATCTGTTAGGACTCTGCTGACATCAAACGCTGTTCTGTTTTCCTGTCAGATAAACACACTCCTCCACAGTCTCCTTTAACTCATATCTCTACCTCTAACCTCAACTCTACAGTCTCACCTAACTCACTGAATATCTCTTCCTCTAACCCTCACAGTCTACAGTCTCCTCACCTCACTGACCCCTCAGACTCTACACTCTCCTACCTCACTGACTATCTCTACCTCTACCCCTCACACTACATTCTCCTACCTCACTGACTATCTCTACCTCTACCCTCACACTACACTCTCCTACCTCACTGACTATCTCTACCCCTCACACTACAATCGCCTACATACTGACTATCTCTACCTCTACCCCTCACACTACATTCTCCTACCTCACTGACTATCTCTACCTCTCTACCCTCACACTGACATTTCCCACTCACCTACAATCGCCTACTATCTCTACCTCTACCCCTCACAGTCTTCTCCTACAGTCTCCTCTCCCTCACCACTGACTATCTCTACCTCTACCCCTACTCCTCTCCTACCTCACTGACTATCTCTACTCATACAGTCTCCTCTACCTCACTGACCCTCAGACTCTACACTCTCCTACCCCTGACTATCTCTACCTCTACCCCCTCACTCTCCTACCTCACTTACTATCTCTACCTCTACCCCTCACACCACACTCTCCTACCTCACTGACTATCTCTACCTCTACCCTCACACTACACTCCTACCTCACTTACTATCTCTACCCCTACCCTCACACTAGTCTCCTGTAACTCACTATCTATATCTCTGGTTCTTCTCTGTTCTAGCTTTCTCCTACAAACTAATCTGATAGTTGATTCCAGGCCTGTTGTCAGATGAACTGACTTCTGCCTAGGGCTGTGGCGGGCCATTACATTTTGTCAGCTGGTGATTGTCAAGCAAATAACTGCCGGTCTCATGGCAATTTACTGTTAATTAACATAACACGCTTGGCATCTGACTTCACGCATATCCTACAAGCCACTGATGCACCATCATATTTTAGACAGGTCTAATGAAAATATAGTCTATTTCAGAAGAAAAGCATACTCTAAATTGTACTTATGTTCAGCCCTGATATGGCTTTGCCATATGGCCGTGGGCTACACTAGTTCATTTAGCAGACACGATTTGCTTAGAATACCATGGCATTAATATTATATTATAGTATGAAGAATACAATTGAACACAGCTGAATAAAATAGAAAGGATATTTTCTCCAAATGATTTGAGGGAGTGTCACATGCGGCTGTTCCTTGTTGAGCAGTTAACAAAGTAACAGGTCCTCCTATATGCTTCATTTAGAGTTATTTATGTAACTTTAGTCGTGATACGAAACATTGGCCTATATATGTTTTGATTTTTTCTACATTCTAAGGCTGCATGATGCTGCTCTTAATGATGATTTGAAACAAAGTTTTGTGAAAGGCATGAGCTCCAATTAGTTTATTTTGCAGGCTGCATACACTTCATCAGTCTCTCATTCACAATTTCCCTGGCGGCATCCACCTTGGGGGCCATAATTCCCTAAAAAATGAATGGCTTTTTGGCCAAAGTGGCCGTTGTGCCCTTGGGCTGAATATAATCATTATAATTCCTTCTCCTGGCTGATGTGCTCCAAAGCACCTCTCACTCACATGGCTCTCTCAGATATCTCAATTCTTGTTAGCCAATGGTGTCACGTGATCAGTCCTTCTCACAGGCTACAAGAAGACAAACACTTCAGGGACGCAACTGATCAAATCATTCTTATCAAATTCTGAGGCGCATATTGAAGAAGTTAGAAGAACTGTCCATATTTACTTTCCATCTGCCAACAAGATAAGTAGGCCTAATGACAGCAAAAGCACTAGCGTATGTCAAACTACTATCCCCCATAATACAAACGTTGACCTATTCTATTGGTCAACTTGTCCTTCTGTGCAATAAATAAATATTCCAAAATAAACTGGGACAGTTTAATACAACCACTTGCATCAACAAAAACATTTAAAAGCAACTAGGCTGATGCAACAGACCAGAACATTTAGCTTAACTATTAGGCTATTTCTTCACATTATATAGTTACAGCAATGCGAACAGTAGGCTATCAGCACGAATGTTCCAAAATGCAATCAATTACTGGAAAACACTGTTCAAAAGTCACCCCGCAAATACGATTATGCACATAATTCTTTATTATAAAAGGTGCATTTTTGTGAAAAATGATCTTCCCAAACCTGAAACTTAAGCGCTACCTTTTTATATCATGAGTCAAGGTAAGAACCAAGTGCAGAATGTGTGCAGTAACAATGTTTATTGTAACCCAGGGAAGGGAAACAACAGGACGACAGGCAGGCAGAGGGGTAATCCAGAGTAGAGGTGAAGGTACAGGACGACAGGCAGGCAGAGGTCGGTAATCCAGAGTAGAGGTGAAGGTACAGGATGACAGGCAGGCAGAGGTCGGTAATCCAGAGTAGAGGTGAAGGTACAGGACGACAGGCAGGCAGAGGTCGGTAATCCAGAGTAGAGTTCAGGTACTCCTCTCTGGGTGCAGGTATAGGGGCCCTCAGCAGGAAAAACAGAACTAGACAATTTGTGCCAGGTGTGATATCCATCCTAAATAGCTCGGGCTAATGTTCCTATCAACTCAGGCCAGCAGGCTAGTCTTTAAAACTTGTTAAGGCGATGGGTTCCCCTACAGGAACTCCACCCCCCGTTCAGCTGAAAAGGTGGCGGGGAATGCAAAATATTCTTTAGAAATATTTAACCTCCACATTAACAAGTCCAATACCTCAAATGAAAGGTAAACACCTTGTTCATCTACCCAGCATGTCAGATTTCTAAAATGTTTTTACGCGAAAACACAAATATATTTATGTTAGACCACCACTGAACCAAAGAAAAACGAAGCCATTTTTTCCAGCAAAAGATAAAAATCACAAAAGCAGGATAAAAAAAATCACTAACCTCTTAAAAATCGTCATCAGATGAGAGTCATATGACATGTTACACAGTACATTTATGTTTTGTTCGATAATATGCATTTGATATCCATAAATCTCAGTTTACATTGACGCCATGTTCAGAAAATCCTCCAAAATATCCGGAGGAATTATAGAAAGCTACGCCAGATAACAGAAATACTCATCATAAACTTTGGCTAAAGATACATGTTCTACATATAATTAAAGATACACTGGTTCTTAATGCAACCGCTGTGTCACATTTTTTTTTACGTTACGGAAAAGCCTAACATTGCAATAATCTGAGACGGCGCTCAGATGTAACAATATTTCTCCGCCATGTTGAGCCAACAGAAATACAAAATTACAACATAAATATTCCCTTACCTTTGATGAGCTTTCATCAGAATGTAGTGCAAGGAGTCCTAGTTCAACAATAAATCGTTTTGTTTTCATAATGTTCAATTCTAGTGTCCAAGTAGCAGCATTTGCTACCATTTTCAGCTCACATGCCCAAAATGACTTCTGGTCCAGGATAACTTTGCATGAAAACTTCCAAAACTTCCAAAATACATATTACAGGTCGAAGAAACTGGTCAAACTAAGTGCAGAATCAATCTTCAGGATGTTATAATCATATATATCAATAGCATTCCAACCGATCATTCGTTTTCATCTGGGGCTGATTGGAACAGCGAAGCACTCAAAGACAAAAGCGTGCCACAACAAATGGAATTATTTTGTGACACCAACTACTTTCCTTCCCATTAGGTCAAAGTTCACAGCAAATGCTCCATTGCACTTTCTACTGAATGAGGACATCTAGTGGAAGACGTAGGAAGTGTTTCCAGATCCATAACTTGTTGGGAAGGGAGGGGGCGATGACGTCAAAGAGATTGCCCCAACTTTCAGGATTTCAAAAACTAGTTTGGAAGATTGCCTGCCCTGTGAGTTCTGTTATACTCACAGACATAATTCAAACGGTTTTAGAAACTTCAGAGTGTTTTCTATCCAAAATTAATAATAATATGCATATATTAGCAATTTAGGACAGATTTTGATGCAGTTCACTATGGGCACGCAATTCATCCAAAGTGAAAATACTGCCCCCTATCTGTAAGTGGTTTTTAAAAAATATGGTATGTATTTATTGGTATGTATTCGTTATGAAAGTTGTATTGTCAATTTTGTTTTTGTATTTAAACGGAACTTTAAATGTGTACATGACACTGCAACAAAATTTCCCCATGGGGACAATAAAGTCAGTAAAAACCCTGCCTGGACGGCAAGGAAGGCTCAGGGTCAGGTCAGGTGGGCGGGTACAGGGTCAGGAAAGGCAAAGGTCAAAAACCAGGAAGACGAGAAAAAGAGAGACTAGGGAAAACCAGGAGCTGAGACAAAACGCTGGTAAGCTTGAACAAACAAGATGAACTGGCAACAAACAGACAGAAAACACAGGGGATAATGAGGAAGATGGGTGACACAGGGGTGGTGTGAAACAAGCACAAGGACAGGTGAAACAGATCAGTGCGTGACAATGTATGCCAGTTAGGCTCTACAGCGGTAAAGCGGATTAATGTGCTTCATTTTAAGAAATTATTTGGCCACTTTTGTTGTGGTACAAACCTTATCAGAACATGTAGGCCTATGGGCTGAACTACAAGAGGTGTGCAACTATGATTTGAAAAAGTAGCAAATAAAAGGTATGCGCTGTTTCTTACCTTACTGCACACTAGCTGGGTGTCATTCACAGGTGACAATACATCATTCACAGGTGATAATACATCATTCACAGGTGATAATACATCATTCACAGGTGATAATACATCTTTCACAGGTGATAATACATCATTCACAGGTGATAATACATCATTTACAGGTGATAATACATCTTTCACAGGTGATAATACATCATTCACAGGTGATAGGTTTATATTGTCACCCATCAGACTATTCTTAATTTAATGTTCTCTTTAAATATAATAAATATTATAGGTGTGAAATTAGTTTTGATCTTGAATGGACCATTATCATGCAGCTGTCTCAGAACAGTGGCAGGGAAAAATACATGTCATCTATTAAAAAGCGAATGAAGGACGCTTTTCCCTTGGTTCATTTTCATGCCATCCAGATAGGCTATACTCCTGTTGTAAAGCAAAGCAATGTGCTTAATATTAGGAAAGTTGAGAAATTAATATATGTGGCCTAGTGTATAGAAAGCTGATGGGATCCTCTTTTTAATAGAGGCCATCAAAACTCTGTTTCTTACACAATTGCATAGCCTATAAAATGTTGCACAACATGAGCTCATGTGTTTGGTTAGATTTTCTATTTTACTAGGCAAGTTAGTTAAGAACAAATTCTTATTTTCAATGACAGCCTAGGAACAGTGGGTTAACTGCCTGTTCAGGGGCAGAAACGACAGATTTGTACCTTGTCTGCTCAGGGGTTTGATCTTGCAACCTTCCAGTTAGAGTGATTAGAGGGACAATAGAATGCTGAGTACCAGACAGTTATCCAAGTTTGGTAGGTTACTAATGACTAATCAGCAGCATCAGAGCTTGAAGAATGACCGGTCACTGTAGAGCCTACTTCTGCCTACACCCTTGTTTGAGCTTTAGGTGAATGCTGCAGCACTGAACAACCATTTTGTTAAGTTTCCTTTATGCTGCACTGCCTCTTGAACAGAAACTCCACTCAAAAAAACAGTTTTTTCATTAGTCCAGTGTTGATAAAGTCCCAAAATGGTTTGCATGTCAGCAGTTAAGTTTTCAAGATATTGGACTTGTCATCGGTCACATTATCATGCAGAATGCATGATACACTGAACAATATATATACACAATATGTAAAGTGTTGGTCCCATGTTTCATGAGCTGAAATAAAAATCCCAAAATTTTCAACACGCACAAAAAGCTTATTTCGCTCAGATTTTGTGCACTAATTGGTTTACATCCCTGTTAATTAGGGCTCGCGTCCTGCTAGCAGGACAACTTCCAGTGAAACTGGAGGGCCCTGCAATACAATAAATAATCATAAAAATTATGGATATTCAACATTTAGGTACATACAAGTGTCTTATATCGGTTGAAAGCTTATATTCTTGTTAATCTAACTGCACTGTCCGATTTACAGTAGCTATTACAGTGTAAACATGTCATGTGATTGTTTGAGGACGGCGCCCCATCAAAATATTTTTTCACCGGCACAGGTTTCATAAATTCACGAATAAACGATTAAATATTCACTTACTTTTTGAAAATCTTCCTCTGATTTGTCATCCAAAGGGTCCCAGCTATAACATGTAGTGTTGTTTTGTTAGCGAAAATCTTTCTTTATCCCAAAAATTCTGTTTAGTTGGGGCCATCGATGAGTAATCCCCCCCCCCAAAATAATTCTGGTTGCTTTATCTTTGGATTTTCTCCTACTGTATCTATTGTGTTATAGTCTCCTACATTATTTTAACATTTCTACAAACTTCAAAGCGTTTTCCTTCCAATGATACCCATTATATGCATATCCTGGCTTCAGGGCCTGGGAAACAGGCAGTTTACTTTGGGCACTTCAGTCAGGTGGAAAATGAGAAAAGGACCCTAGCACTAACAAGTTAATGAGCATTTCTCCTTAGCCAAGACAAATCATCCACCTCACAGGTGTGGCATATCAATAAGCTGATTAAACAGCACAATAATCACACAGGTGCATCTTGTGCTGTGGACAATAAAGACCACTTTAAAATGTGCAGATTTGTCATGCAACACAATGCTTCAGATGTCTCAAATGTCTCAAGCTTTGAGGAAGCGTGCAATTGGCATGCTGACTGCAGGAATGTCCACCCAGAGCTGCTGCCAGAAAACTGAATGTTCATTTCTCTACCATAAGCTTCCTACAACATTGTTTTAGAGAATTTGGCAGTACACAAGCCATGTGTAACCACTCCAGCCCAGGACCTCCACATCCAGCTTCTTCACCTGAGGCATCATCGGAGGGATTTGCGGATTTGGTGCTGAGGAGTATTTCTGTCTGTAATTAAAGCCCTTTTGTTGTGAAAAAACTCATTCTGATTGGCTGGGCCTGGCTCAGCAGTGGATGGGCCTGATGGCCAAGTGGGTGGGGCCTTTGACCTCCGAGAGCCCACCCATGGCAAAGCCCCCTGCCCAGTCATGTGAAATCCATAGATTAGGACCTAACACATTTATTTCAATAGACTTATTTCCATATATGAACAGTAACTCAGTAAACACTTTGAAATTGTTGCATGTTGTGTTGATATTTTTGTTCAGTATATGATGCACAGAATCCTCTGTGGAGAGAATGTGGAATATGGAGAGATGTGGTGTGGGTGTGTGTGACGAGGGCCATTAAGCCAATGTGTCTCCCATTCACGTCACCTCAAGGCTGGGATGCAGGACAAACTGTGTGTGTGTTTGTTTGTTTGATTCATAGGGTTAGCATATGTGTGTGTGTGTGTATTTGTGTGTGTGTTTGATTCATAGGGTTAGCATATGTGTGTGTGTGTGAGGGGGTGGGGGGTCAGAGCCCAGCCAGAGAGAATGTGGTAATACACTAAATGACCCCCTCCATCTATCTGATGCATGCCACACATATGCCAACCCTATAGAAACACGTTAACACACACACATATGCTAACCCTACACACAACACACACACACACACACACACACACACACACACACACACACACTAACCCTATGGATCAAACACACTCAGGTAAAGTAATGCGAAGGAGGTCTAAAATAAGGCATATGAAAACAGTGTCCATGGCAACAGACACTTACGATATATTCTGTCATCGTATCCCCCAACACAGCCAAATGTGTGTGCCCCTATATGTCCCTGCGTGTCCGTCCCTGCGTGTGGCCCTGTGTGTGTGCCCTGTGTGTGTGACCCTGTGTGTGTGTGGTCCTGTGTGTGGCCCTGTGTGTGACCCTGTGTGTGGCCCTGTGTGTGTGGCCCTGTGTGTGTGACCCTGTGTATCCATCCCTGTGTCCGTCCCTGTTTTATTGTGTGTGGCTCTGCGTATGTTCCTGTGTGTGTGGCCCTGTGTGTGTGGCCCTGTGTGTGCCCTTGTGTACCAATCCCTGTGTGTCCGTCCCTGTGTGTGTATCCCTGTGTGTGTGTGGCCCTCTGTGTGTGCCCCTCTGATTGTCTGCAGTCATGGAGCCCAGTCAGAGAGTATGCCTTCTAGCCTTCATGATCCCTCCTGTCTGAGACACACACACATCATGTTTAGATCAACACATACAGTGCATTCGGAAAGTGTTCAGACCCCTTCCCTCATTCCACATTTTGTTACATTACAGCCTTATTCTAAAATGGGTTAAATAATTGTTTCCCTCATCAATCTACACACAATACCCATAATGACAAATCTAAAACACTTTTTTTGAAACATTTGCACATTTTGGGAATCGAGTATGTAACCAAAAAGTGTTAAACAATTCAAAATATATTTTATATTTGAGATTCTTCAAAGTAGCCACCCTTGGCCTTGAGGCCAGCTTTGCACACTCTTGGAATTTTCTCAACCATCTTCTCCTGGAATGATTTTCAACAGTCTTGAAAGAGTTCCCACATATACTGAGCACTTGTTGGCTGCTGAGCACTTGTTGGCTGCTTTTCCTTCACTCTGTAGTCCAACTCATCCATAACCTTCTCAATTTGGTTGAGGTCAGGTGATTGTGGAGTCCAGGTCATCTGATGCAGCACTCCATCACTCTCCTTCTTAGTCAAATTGCCCTGCAGCCTGGAGGGGGTTGGGTCATTGTCCTGTTGAAAAACAAATGATAGTCCCACTAAGCACAAACCAGATGGGATGGCGTATCGTGCCTTGAATTCTAAATAAATCACTGACAGTGTCATCAGCAAAGCACCCCCACCTCCTCCTCCATGCTTCAAGGTGGGAACCACACACGGGGAGATCATCCATTCACCTACCCTTCGTCTCACAAAGACACGTCAGTTGGAAACAAAAATTAGAACAAAGGACAGATTTCCACCAGTCTAATGTCCGTTGCTTTCGTGTTTCTTGGCCCAAAACAAGTCTCTTATTTTTATTGGTGTCCTTTAGTAGTGTTTTTTTGTGCAGAAATTCAACCATGAAGACCTGATTCACGCAGTCTTCTCTGAGTAGTTGATGTTGAGATGTGTCTGTTACATTTATTTGGGCTGCAATCTGAGGTGCAGTTAACTCTAATGAACTTATCCTCTGCAGCAGAGTAACTCTGGGTCTTCCTTTCCTGTGGCGGTCCTCATGAGAGCCAGTTTCATCATAGCGCTTGATGGTTTTGCGACTGCACTTGAATAAACTTTCAAAGTTCTTGAAATTTTCCGTATTGACTGACCTTCATGTCTTAAAGTAATGAAGGACTGTTGTTTATCTTCGCTTATTTGAGCTGTTCTTGCCATAATATGAACTTGGTCTTTTACCAAATAGGGCTCTTCTGTATACCACCCCTACCTAGTCATAACACAACTGATTGGCTCAAAAGCATTACGAAGGAAAGCAATTCCACAAATTAACTTTTAACATAGCACAACTGTTAATAATTTAATTGCATTCCAGGTGACTACCTCATGGTGTTGGTTGAGAGAATGCCAAGAATGTGCAAAGCATTCATCAAGGCAAAGGGTTGCTACTTTGAAGAATCTCAAATATAAAATATATTTTGATTTGTTTAACACTTTTTTGGTTACTACATGATATCATATGTGTTATTTCATAGTTTTGATGTCTTCACTATTATAGTACTATGTAGAAAATAGTTTAAAAAAAATTAAAAACCTGGAATGAGTAGGTGTGCCCAAACTTTGGACTGGTACTGTATTTAAATGATTTATTTCAGTTTTTTATTTTGAGTAAATTAGCAAGCAATTCTAAAAACCTTTTTTTTGCTTAAGTCATTATGGGGTATTGTGTAGATTGGTGAGGGGGAAACAATTGAATCCATTTTAGAATAACAAAATGTGGAAAAAGCCAAGGGGTCTGAATAATTTCTGAATGCCCTGTATGTAGGCCGTCATTCTAAATAAGAATTTGTTCTTAACTGACATGTTTAGTTAAATAAAGTTAAATAAATGTAAAAAAAAAATGATTTATAGAAATACTATGTTCACATTAATACATGTATCAGACTGCACATCAGACAAACAGATAATGTTAACTGAATGCTTGAAGACATGTGTTGCATACTGGCATGTGTATGCATACTGGCATGTGTATGTATACTGGCATGTGTATGTATACTGGCATGTGTATGCATACTGGCATGTATACTGGCATGTGTATGTATACTGGCATGGTATACTGGCATGTGTATGCATACTGGCATGTGTATGTATACTGGCATGTGTATGTATACTGGCATGTGTATG
>NW_027010507.1:0-2500 GCF_036934945.1 Oncorhynchus masou masou | reverse complement strand
GAGATAGGGAGAGAGAGGGAGAGAGGGAGAGAGGGAGAGAGGGGGAGGAGAGAGCGGGAGAGAGAGAGGAACCTCGAGAGAGGGAGAGAGGGAGAGAGGGAGAGACGGGATAGGGGAGGGATAGAGAGAGGAAGAGAGGGAGTGAGAGAGAGAGGGAGAGAGTGGGAGAGAGGGAGGAGAGAGGGAGGGAGAGTGTGAGAGAGAAGGGAGAGTGGTAGAGAGGGAGGGAGAGGGAGCGAGAGGGAGAGAGGGAGGCAGAGAGGGAGAGAGGGGGAGGGAGAGAGGAGAGCGGGAGAGAGGGGGAGAGAGAGGGAGAGAGGGAGAGCGGGAGAGAGGGAGGGAGAGAGGAGAGTGAGGGAGAGAGAGAGAGTGAGAGAGAGAGTGGGAGAGGGAGTGAGAGAGGGAGAGCGGGATAGAGAGGACAGCAGGAGAGAGAGAGGGACAGTGAGTGAGGGAGAGAGAGGGAGAGCGGGAGAGAGGGAGAGAGAGAGGGAGAGAGGGAGAGAGGGAGAGCGGGATAGAGAGGGACAGCAGGAGAGAGAGAGCGACAGCGAGAGAGGGAGAGCAGGGTGAGTGATAGGAAGAGAGAGAAAAAAAGTGATACTGAGAGAGAATAAAGTATGTAAGGGTGAGAAACAGTGAGAGGGAGAAAGAGAGCATGAGTCCACAAATCTCAGTCACAATACGAATGAGAACCCAGTGGCATATCTAAGCAGTGAACTGCAGCTCCTCAAACCAGAGGTCCTCTCCTTCTCCCTGAGGGCTTTAGTGTCTTTAACCAATCCATAGGTTTGCTACAGTATACTGGCTGATGCTACTGTATACCTCTGTGGTTACCTTCCCATAGCTGGCTGATACTACTGTATACCTCTGTGGTTACCTTCCAGTAGCTGGCTGATACTACTGTATACTGGCTAATACTACTGTATATCTCTGTGTTTACCTTCCCGTAGCTGGCTGATACTAATGCATATAGAGTAATGTTGTTGTTCTGCTGGCTGAGGAGTGAGGGGGTCTTGCTGTGTTTTGGCCGTGCTATGGAGTGGAAGTTTGAAGATTGATGATGCTGAAGCGCTAATGCTTTGGGGAGACTACAGAGTGGGTATGACCGGCAGGGTTGGTGGAACATATTTCACAGCTTCTGGTCTAGGGCTGAGCCAAGCCATACCAAGCCGAGATGAGCTGAGAATGGATAGGCAAGCTAGGAGCAGAGAGATGGAAGAACAGATACAGACAGAGGATAGAAGCAAACCACAGAGGGATATGGAGTCATGCAGACTAGAAGTGGAGAAGAGGAGGGAAGAACGAAGGCTATGATCAGTCCTGACTAGAAGTGGAGAAGGAGAGGAAGGACTGAAGGAAGGCTATGATCAGTCCTGACTAGAAGTGGAGAAGGAGAGGAAGGACTGAAGGAAGGCTATGATCAGCCCAGACTAGAAGTGGAGAAGAGGAGGGAAGAACGAAGGCTATGATCAGTCCTGACTAGAAGTGGAGAAGAGGAGGGAAGAACGAAGGCTATGATCAGCCCTGACTAGAAGTGGAGAAGAAGAGGAAGGACTGAAGGAAGGCAATGATCAGCCCAGATTAGAAGTGGAGAAGAAGAGGAAGGAATGAAGGAAGGCTATGATCAGCCCAGACTAGAAGTGGAGAAGAAGAGGAAGGAATGAAGGAAGGCTATGATCAGCCCAGACTAGAAGTGGAGAAGGAGAGGAAGGAATGAAGGAAGGCTATGATCAGCCCTGACTAGAAGTGGAGAAGAAGAGGAAGGACTGAAGGAAGGCTATGATCAGCCCAGACTAGAAGTGGAGAAGAGGAAGGACTGAAGGAAGGCTATGATCAGCCCAGACCAGAAGTGGAGAAGAAGAGGAAGGACTGAAGGAAGGCTATGATCAGCCCAGGCTAGAAGTGGAGAAGAAGAGGAAGGAATGAAGGAAGGCTATGATCAGCCCAGACTAGAAGTGGAGAAGAAGAGGAAGGACTGAAGGAAGGCTATGATCAGCCCAGACTAGAAGTGGAGAAGAGGAGGAAGGAATGAAGGAAGGCTATGATCAGCCCAGACTAGAAGTGGAGAAGAAGAGGAAGGACTGAAGGAAGGCTATGATCAGCCCAGACTAGAAGTGGAGAAGAAGAAGGATAGTCAGAGGCAGACTAAGAGTAATGTGAGAAAGTCCTTCATAGCAGTAATGAGACAAGAAGTGCCTTTAACAGCAGTATTTAGACAATGGGAGCCTTTCACAACAGTAGTGAGGCAAGAAGAGACCTTCACAGCAGTAATGAGACAAGTAGAGACCTTCACAGCAGTAGTGAAACAAGGACAGACCTTCACAGCAGTAGTGAGACAAGGACAGACCTTCACAGCAGTAATGAGACAATGAGAGATCTTCACAGCAGTAATGAGACAAGGAGAGACCTTCACAGCAGTAGTGAAACAAGGACAGACCTTCACAGCAGTAGTGAGAAAAGGAGAGACCTTCACATCTGCACTGAAACAAGGACATTT
>NW_027010506.1:30000-31139 GCF_036934945.1 Oncorhynchus masou masou | reverse complement strand
TCTGGGACAAGAGCTTCAGAGTCTACTCTACCGAGACAGGTAATACTGCCATAGTACTAATATAATACTCTACTAATACTACTACTATACTATATAGTATTTTTACTGGGACAAGAGCTTCAGAGTCTACTCTACCGAGACAGGTAATACTGCCATAGTACTAATATAATACTATACTAATACTACTACTATACTATTTAATATTTTTACTGGGACAGGAGCTGGGACAGTACATTATATATCTCTCCTCTCTGAAGATAAACTGTCCTGTATTACAGTACAGTCTTCCTCCATCCTCTCTCCCCCCTCTCTCCCCCTCCCTCATCTCCCTCTTCTCTCCCCTCCCTCCTCCCTCCTCTCCCTCCTTTCCCTCCCTCTCCCTCCTCTCTCTCCCTCTCTCCTCCCCTCCCTCCTCTCTCCTCTCCCTCCCTCTCTCCTCTCCCTCCCTCTCTCCCCTCTCCTCTCTCCCTCTCTCCCCTCCCTCCCTCTCTCCTCTCCCTCCTCTCTCCCCCTCCATCCTCTTCCTCCTCTCTCGCTCTCCCTCCTCCCCCCTCCTTCCCTCCCTCCTCTCTCCTCCCTCCCCTCCCTCATCTCCCTCCTCTCCCCCTCTCCCTCCCTCCCTCCCTCTCTCCCTCCTCTCCCTCCTCCTCCCTCTCTCCCCTCCCTCCTCTCTCTCCTCTCCCTCCCTCCCTCCCTCCTCCTCCTCCTCTCCCCTCCCTCCTCTCTCCCCTCCCTCCCTCCCTCCTCCCTCCTCTCTCCTCTCTCCCCCTCTCCCCTCCCTCCCTCCTCCCTCCCTCCTCTCCCTCCTCCCTCCCTCCATCCCTCTTCCTCCTCTTGCTCTCCCTCCTCCTTCCCCTCCCTCCTCTTTCCCTCCCTCCCTCCCCCCCCTCCTCTCCTCCCTCTTCCCCTCCCTCCTCTTCCCTCCTCCCTCCCCCTCTCCTCCTCTCCCTCTCTTCCCCTCTCCCTCCTCCTCCTCCTCCCCTCCCTCCCTCCTCCCTCCTCTCTTCCCTCCCCTCCCTCCCCCCCTCCCTCCCTCCCCCTCCCTCCTCTCTCCCTCCTCTCTTCCCCTCCCTCCTCTTTCCCCTCCCTCCCTCCCCCTCCCTCCTCTCCTCAACTCTCCTCTGTGAGGTAAGCTGACC
>NW_027010506.1:0-25000 GCF_036934945.1 Oncorhynchus masou masou | reverse complement strand
GGGAGGGGGAGGGGGTAGGCCGGGGAGGGAGGGTGGTGGGGAGGGGCGGGGGGTAGGGACGGGGAGGGAGGGGTGTGTGGGGAGGGGAGGGGGTAGGCGGGAGGGGGAGGTGTGGGGAGGGAGGGGGTAGGACGGGAGGGAGGGTGTGTGGGGAGGGAGGGGGTAGGCCGGGAGGGAGGGTGTGGGGAGGGGAGGGGGTAGACCGGGAGGGAGGGTGGGAGGGAGGGGGTGACCGGGAGGGAGGGGTGGGGAGGGGAGGGGGTAGCGGGAGGGAGGGGTGGGGGAGGGGAGGGGGCAGGGACGGGAGGGAGGGTGTGTGGGGAGGGGAGGGGGTAGGCCGGGGAGGGAGGGTGTGGGGGGGGAGGGGGTAGACCGGGAGGGAGGGTGTGTGGGGAGGGGAGGGGGGTAGGCCGGGAGGGAGGTGTGTGGGGGGAGGGGCAGGGTAGGCCGGGAGGGAGGGTGTGTGGGGGAGGGGGCAGGCGGGGAGGGAGGGTGTGTGGGGGAGGGGGTAGGCCGGTGGGTGTGGGGGGGGGGAGGTGGGAGGTAGTAGGAGGGAGGTGTGGATTTAAACAGGTGACATCAATAGGATGTGTGTGGGGAGGGAGGGGGTAGGACGGGAGGTGGGGAGGGTGTGTGGGGAGGGGAGGGGGTAGGACGGGAGGGAGGGTGTGTGGAGGGAGGGGGTAGGGCGGGAGGGAGGGTGGGGAGGGAGGGGGTAGACCGGGAGGGAGGGTGTGTGGGGGAGGGAGGGGGTAGGCCGGGAGGGAGGGTGTGGGGAGGGGAGGGGGTAGGCCGGGAGGAGGGTGTGGGGAGGGGAGGGGTAGGCGGGGAGGGAGGGTGTGTGGGGAGGGGAGGGGGTAGGGCCGGTAGGGAGGGTGTGTGGGGGGAGGTGGGAGGCAGTAGGAAGGGGAGGTGTGGATTTAAACAGGTGACATCAATAGGATGTGTGTGGGAGGAGGTGGGCAGGACGGGAGGAGGGTGAGGAGGGGAGGGGGAGTGGGACGGGAGGGAGGGTGTGGGAGGGAGGGGGAGACCGGGGAGGGGAGGGTGGGGAGGGGGAGGGGGGTAGGGGAGGGAGGGTGTGTGGGGAGGGAGGGGGTAGGGCCGGGAGGGAGGGTGTGTGTGGGGAGGGGAGGGAGGGGTGTGAGGAGGGGGGGGGGCACCGGGAGGGAGGGTGTGGGGAGGGAGGGGGTAGGCCGGGAGGGAGGGTGTGGGGAGGGGAGGGGGTAGACCGGGAGGGAGGTGTGTGGGGTAGGGGGAGGGAGGGTGTGGGGGGGGAGGGCGGGAGGGAGGGTGTGGGGAGGGAGGGGGTAGGCGGGGAGGGAGGTGTGTGGGGAGGGGAGGGGGTAGGCCGGTAGGGAGGGTGTGGGGGGGAGGTGGGAGGTAGTAGGAAGGAGGGTGTGGATTTAAACAGGTGACATCAATAGGATGTGTGTGGGGGGGAGGTGGGTAGGACGGGAGGGAGGGTGTGAGGAGGGAGGGGGGTGGGACGGGAGGGAGGGTGTGTGGGGAGGGAGGAGTAGGCCGGGAGGGAGGGGTGTGGGGAGGGGAGGGGGCAGACCGGGAGGGAGGGTGTGTAGGAGGAGGGGGGTAGGCCGGGAGGGAGGGTGTGTGGGGAGGGAGGGGGCAGGACGGGAGGGAGGGTGTGGGGAGGGGGAGGGGGTAGGGCGGGGAGGGAGGGTGTGTGGGGAGGGGGAGGGGGGCAGGCCGGTAGGGAGGGTGTGTGGGGGGGAGGGTGGGAGGTAGTAGGAAGGGGAGGGGTGGGATTTTAAACAGGGACATCAATAGGATGTGTGGGGAGGGGAGGTGGGTAGGACGGGAGGGAGGGTGTGTGAGGGAGGGAGGGGGTAGGACGGGAGGGAGGTGTGTGGGGAGGAGGGGGGGAGGGGGGGAGACGGGAGGGAGGAATGGGAGGGAGGGGTGGGGAAGGGGGGGTGGGGCCGGGAGGGAGGGGTGTGTGGGGAGGGGAGGTGGGTAGGACGGGAGGGAGGTGTGTGGGGGTAGGGGGAGGGAGGGTGGTGGGAGGGAGGGGGGGGCCGGGAGGGAAGTGTGTGGGGAGGGGGAGGGGGTAGGACGGGAGGGAGGGTGTGGGGAGGGGGTGGGGGTAGGCCGGGAGGGAGGGGGTGTGGGGAGGGGAGGGGGTAGGCGGGGAGGGGAGGGTGTGTGGGGAGGGGAGGGGGAGGCCGGGTAGGGAGGGGTGTGTAGTGGGAGGTAGTAGGGGAGGGTGTGGATTTAAACAGGTGACATCAATAGGATGTGTGGGGAGGGAGGGTGGGGACGGGAGGGAGGGTGTGTGGAGAGGGGGAGGGGGTAGGGGACGGGAGGGAGGGTGTGTGGGGAGGGGGAGGGGGTAGGACCGGGAGGGAGGGTGGGGAGGGGAGGGGGGTAGGACGGGAGGGAGGGTGTGTGGGGAGGGGAGGGGGGTAGGACGGGAGGGAGGGGTGGGGAGGGGAGGGGGTAGGACGGGAGGGAGGGTGTGGGGAGGGGAGGGGGGGTAGGCCGGGGAGGGAGGGTGTGTGGGGAGGGAGGTGGGTAGGACGGAGGGAGGGTGTGTGAGGAGGGAGGGGGTAGGACGGGAGGGAGGGTGTGGGGAGGGGAGGGGGTAGGCCGGGAGGGAGGGGGGAGGGGGAGGGGGGGGGTAGGACGGGAGGGAGTGGGTGTGGGGGGGGGAGGGGGTAGGCCGGGAGGGAGGGTGTGTGGGGGAGGGGGAGGGGGTAGGGGACGGGAGGGGGTGTGGGAGGGGAGGGGGTAGACCGGGAGGGAGGGTGTGTGGGGAGGGGAGGGGGGTAGGGCCGGGAGGGAGGGTGTGTGGGGAGGGGGAGGGGGTAGGGCGGGAGGGAGGGTGTGGGGAGGGGAGGGGGGTAGGGCGGGGAGGGAGGGTGTGTGGGGTGGGGAGGGGGTAGGCCGGTAGGGGAGGGTGTGTGGGGGGGGGGGGTGGGAGGTAGTAGGAAGGGGAGGGTGTGGATTTAAACAGGTGACATCATTAGGATGTGTGTGGGGGAGGGGAGGTGGGTAGGACGGGAGGGAGGGTGGGAGGAGGGAGGGGGGTAGGACGGGAGGAGGGTGTGGGGAGGGGAGGGGCAGACCGGGAGGAGGGTGGGGGAGGGTAGGCCGGGTAGGGAGGTGTGTGGGGGAGGTGGGAGGTAGTAGGAAGGGGAGGGTGTGGATTTAAACAGGTGACATCAATAGGATGTGTGTGGGGAGGGGAGGTGTAGGACGGGAGGAGGGTGTGAGGGGAGGGGGAGGGGGGTAGGACGGGGAGGGAGGGTGTGTGGGGAGGGGGAGGGGGTAGACCGGGAGGGAGGTGTGTGGGGAGGGGAGGGGGTAGGCCGGGAGGGAGGAGTGGTGGGGAGGGAGGGGGTAGGACGGGAGGGAGGGTGTGGGGAGGGGAGGGGGTAGGCCGGGAGGGAGGGTGTGGGGGAGGGGAGGGGGTAGACCCGGAGGGAGGGGTGTGTGGGGAGGGAGGGGGGTAGGCCGGTAGGGAGGGTGTGTGGGGGGAGGTGGGAGGTAGTAGGAAGGGAGGGTGGATTTCAACAGGTGACATCAATAGGATGTGTGTGGGAGGGAGGTGGGTAGGACGGGAGGGAGGGTGTGTGAGGAGGGGGAGGAGGGGTAGGGACGGGAGGGAGGGTGGGGGTGGGGAGGGGGTAGGCCGGGAGGGAGGGTGTGTGGGGAGGGGAGGGGGTAGGGACGGGAGGGAGGGTGTGTGTGGGGAGGGGAGGGGGTAGGACGGGAGGGAGGGTGTGTGTGGGGAGGGGAGGGGGGTAGACCGGGGAGGGAGGGTGTGGGGAGGGAGGGGGGGTAGGGCCGGGAGGGAGGGTGTGTGGGGAGGGGGGGGGTAGGCCGGGAGGGAGGGTGTGTGGGGAGGGGGAGGGGGTAGGCGGGGAGGAGGGTGTGTGGGGAGGGGAGGGGGTAGGCCGGTGGGGAGGGTGTGTGGGGGGGAGGTGGGAGGTAGTAGGAAGGGGGAGGGTGTGGATTTAAACAGGTGACATCAATAGGATGTGTGTGGGAGGGGGAGGTGGGTAGGACGGGAGGGAGGGTGTGTGAGGAGGGGGGAGGGGCAGGGACGGGAGGGAGGGTGTGTGGGGGGAGGGGGAGGGGTAGACCGGGGAGGGAGGGTGGGGAGGGAGGGGGTAGACCGGGAGGGGAGGGTGTGTGGGGAGGGGGAGGGGGACCGGGAGGGGGAGGGTGTGTGGGGAGGGGGAGGGGGGTAGGCCGGGAGGGAGGGTGTGTGGGGGAGGGGAGGGGGGGTAGGCCGGGAGGGAGGGTGGGTGGAGGGAGGTGGGAGGTAGTAGGAAGGGGAGGGTGTGTGGGAGGAGGTGGGAGGTAGTAGGAAGGGGAGGGTGTGTTGGAGGGGAGGTGGGAGGTAGTAGGAAGGGGAGGTAGTAGGAAGGGGAGGGTGTGGATTTAAACAGGTGACATCAATAGGAGATCATAGGTTTCACCTCTGATTCACCTGGTCAGTCTGTCATGGAAGGAGCTCAGTGTAAATAACCGTCTTCCTGATGTTCTCTCTCCGTCTGCAGAACTCTGATCACTGGCATGGCGTCTGGCAGCATCGTAGCTTTCAATATCGACTTCAACCGCTGGCACTACGAACACCAGAACAGGTACTGACGAGAGGAGGATGAAGAGGAGGATGAAGAGGAGGATGAAGAGGAGGATGAAGAGGAGGAGAGGATGGAGAGGAGGATGGAGAGGAGGATGAAGAGGAGGATGAAGAGGAGGAGAGGATGGAGAGGAGGATGGAGAGGAGGATGAAGAGCAGGATGACGAGGAGGATGAAGAGGAGGAGAGGATGGAGAGGAGGATGAAGAGGAGGATAGGAGTAGGATTAAGAGGAGGATAGGAGGAGGATGAAGAGGAGGATGGAGAAGAGGATGAAGAGGAGAATAGGAGGAGGAGGATGAAGAGGAGGATAGGAGGAGGAGAAGGAGGAGAGGATGAAGAGGAGGATAGGAGGATGAAGAGGAGGAGAGGGGTATGAAGAGGAGGATGATGAGGAGAATGAAGATGATGATGAAGAGGGGGAGGAGAGGAGGAAGAGGAGGATAGGAGGATGAAGAGGAGGATAGGAGGATGAAGAGGAGGATGACAAGGAGGAGAGGGGTATGAAGAGGAGGATGATGAGGAGAATGAAAATGATGATGAAGAGGGGGAGGAGAGGATGAAAAAAGATAGAGGGAAGGAGCAGGTCTTAAATAGAAGAAATGGGAAGAGAGGAGGCGAGTTCAGAGGTCACGCGGTACGACCATGAAGCAACAAGAAGAAAGAGAGGATGAAAAGGAACGGAAAACCCTTCGAACTTCCTGTGATGATGTCACTTGAAAAGGAAGAGAGCCCAGCTACTGTAAGACATCTTCCATTTGTGTGCACGTGCACGCTCACGTGCGCTTGCCATTTCAACCCTTTTACTGCGGCCACGCGACACCCTGAAGGATCCCTAATAACGATACACTGGTGATCAGATAAGAAGAAGATCCAATCTACTACTAGACGTTGACTGGTTGGGACCTGTAAGACTTATAATGTGTGAGAACAGTCACTGGTCAAAACGCTTATCGTTTCACACAGGACTAAATGACATTAGTACCATTTGTTTAGTTGCTTTAGTTATTAAGTTAGGTTTATTTGGTTTAAGTTTATTTAGTTAGGTTTATTTAGATCTATTTAGTTAGGTATATTTAGGTCTATTTAGTCAGGTTTATTTAGGTTTATTTAGTCAGGTTTATTTAGGTTTATTTAGTTACGTTTATTTAGTTAGTCTTATATAGGTTTATTTAGTCAGTTTTATTTAGTGAAGTTTATTTAGTCAGGTTTTATTTAGTTTTTAGGGGGGTTTTAAATTATAGGAGATGTGGTCCAGACTACTACAGAAAGATGAAACTGGTTTAAACTGGATTGAACTGGTCTAGACTAGATTGAACTGGTTTAAAACTGTATTAAACTGGTCTGAAGCAGAACTTCCCATTGAAAAAAGCATTGTTGGCTTAAACCCAAATCGGGTTTTTTTCTGTAAGTTAATATTTAAAAAATGTTTATATTATTTTGTTTTGTTTTCATTTAATTTCTTTACGTTTATTTTATTTGTTTAATTTACTGTGTTTTTTTGTAGAATTTGTTTTCAAATCCCAGAAGGGTGAATATAATTTTGTAAATAATGTTCTGTTTCCTACTCTGTCTCTGATGGACAGACAGGGAGAGATCACAGTCCTTCAGTCACCACTCAGACCACGCCTAATCACCTTTCATTTATGAATGACTTTCTGTATGTACAATAATGTGTAATAATGACGATGATGATGATGGTAATGTTGTTGATGACTGTGAAGATGATGGTAGAGGCGATGATGAGGATGAAGATGTGTTTTGACAGATATCCACAAGATGTCCTTTGTATATTTGGTGATTGTTTTTGTCAACTGTGTAAATATAATCTTGGTTTCAGGCTACGACGGACAGACGTACGGACCGGACAGGAGTTTAAATCAACTGAATGAGATTGAAAACGTCAAAAGGAAACCTTCGCTCACATTTGTCAATTATTGAAAGAAAAAAGAAACAAAAAAATGGATTCAGTGTCAAACATTTCGTTTTTGTATTCCCACCAATCACATATCATTATTTATTAGCGTGATGATTATTTCCTGTCACATGACCGTTTTTTCTGACCATTTTTTTAAAATCCTGTGGGATTGTTTTGTGCATCGATGTTTGTATTTAAAGACGATGAAATCACGTGTGATTAATTAATTAAGTTGTACAACCTCCCTGCTGTAAGCAATATCTGGAATCTGTAGCCCAGAGAGAGAGAGGGAGAGAAGGGAGGAGAGAGAGGGGGAGCGAGGGAGGAGAGAGAGGGAGAGGGAAGAAGGGAATAGAAGGAAAGTCAAGCGTGAGATGTACTGTTAGTGTGTGTGTTAAGCCGTCTCGATCTCTCTCTCTCACACACACACACATATTCACACACATACTACAACAACAGGTTCAACTTACGTATCCCCCAAAAAAGGGTCAAATATTTTTGGATCTATGAAATCCTAAGCAAAACTATTGTATTCATGTTTTATTGCAAAAGATGTAAAATATGACCGTGTGGAGTTGAAAGTTGAAAATAAAAATAAAACGCAAAGAATTTGATGATCTGTCTTTTCATTTGTTAAACAAAAGATGAAACGATTTTCGCTATTGACACCATGCTTATGCTGCATTGTTGGGAACGGCCCGTAAATAAGCATTTCACTGTTAGTCTACACCTGTTGTTTACCAAGCATGTGACAAATAACGTTTGATTTGATTGGATTCATTAGGGAAACAAACAAAGAAAGCATCCCATTTTGTAGTTGTTGTTGTTGTTGTGGGATAGAGACAGAGGATACATTTGTTTTATTTTACTAGGCAAGTCAGTTAATTAAGAACAAATTCTTATTTATATATGACGGCCTAGGAACAGTGGTTAACTGATCTAGGAACAGTGGGTTAACTGATATAGGAACAGTGGTTAACTGATCTAGGAACAGTGGTTAACTGATCTAGGAACAGTGGGTTAACTGATATAGGAACAGTGGGTTTAACTGATCTAGGAACAGTGGGTTAACTGATCTAGGAACAGTGGGTTAACTGATCTAGGAACAGTGGGTTAACTGATCTAGGAACAGTGGGTTAACTGATCTAGGAACAGTGGTTTAACTGATCTAGGACCAGTGTGTTAACTGATCTAGGAACAGTGGGTTAACTGGTCTAGGAACAGTGGTTAACTGATCTAGGAACAGTGGGTTAACTGATCTAGGAACAGTGGGTTAACTGATCTAGGAACAGTGGGTTAACTGATCTAGGAACAGTGGGTTAACTGGTCTAGGAACAGTGGGTTAACTGGTCTAGGAACAGTGGGTTAACTGATCTAGGAACAGTGGGTTAACTGATACATTTACATTTACATTTAAGTCATTTAGCAGACGCTCTTATCCAGAGCGACTTACAAATTGGTGAATTCACCTTCTGACATCCAGTGGAACAGCCACTTTACAATAGTGCATCTAAATCATTAAGGGGGGGTGGTGAGAAGGATTACTTATCCTATCCTAGGTATTCCTTGAAGAGGTGGGGTTTCAGGTGTCTCCGGAAGGTGGTGATTGACTCCGCTGTCCTGGCGTCGTGAGGGAGTTTGTTCCACCATTGGGGGCCAGAGCAGCGAACAGTTTTGACTGGGCTGAGCGGGAACTGTACTTCCTCAATGGTAGGGAGGCGAGCAGGCCAGAGGTGGATGAACGCGGTGCCCTTGCTTGGGTGTAGGGCCTGATCAGAGCCTGGAGGTACTGCGGTGCCGTTCCCCTCACAGCTCCGTAGGCAAGCACCATGGTCTTGTAGCGGATGCGAGCTTCAACTGGAAGCCAGTGGAGAGAGCGGAGGAGCGGGGTGACGTGAGAGAACTTGGGAAGGTTGAACACCAGACGGGCTGCGGCGTTCTGGATGAGTTGTAGGGGTTTAATGGCACAGGCAGGGAGCCCAGCCAACAGCGAGTTGCAGTAATCCAGACGGGAGATGACAAGTGCCTGGATTAGGACCTGCGCCGCTTCCTGTGTGAGGCAGGGTCGTACTCTGCGGATGTTGTAGAGCATGAACCTACAGGAACGGGCCACCGCCATGATGTTGGTTGAGAACGACAGGGTGTTGTCCAGGATCACGCCAAGGTTCTTAGCGCTCTGGGAGGAGGACACAATGGAGTTGTCAACCGTGATGGCGAGATCATGGAACGGGCAGTCCTTCCCCGGGAGGAAGAGCAGCTCCGTCTTGCCGAGGTTCAGCTTGAGGTGGTGATCCGTCATCCACACTGATATGTCTGCCAGACATGCAGAGATGCGATTCGCCACCTGGTCATCAGAAGGGGGAAAGGAGAAGATTAATTGTGTGTCGTCTGCATAGCAATGATAGGAGAGACCATGTGAGGTTATGACAGAGCCAAGTGACTTGGTGTATAGCGAGAATAGGAGAGGGCCTAGAACAGAGCCCTGGGGGACACCAGTGGTGAGAGCGCGTGGCGAGGAGACAGATTCTCGCCACGCCACCTGGTAGGAGCGACCTGTCAGGTAGGACGCAATCCAAGCGTGGGCCGCGCCGGAGATGCCCAACTCGGAGAGGGTGGAGAGGAGGATCTGATGGTTCACAGTATCGAAGGCAGCCGATAGGTCTAGAAGGATGAGAGCAGAGGAGAGAGTTAGCTTTAGCAGTGCGGAGCGCCTCCGTGATACGAGAAGAGCAGTCTCAGTTGAATGACTAGTCTTGAAACCTGACTGATTTGGATCAAGAAGGTCATTCTGAGAGAGATAGCGGGAGAGCTGGCCAAGGACGGCACGTTCAAGAGTTTTGGAGAGAAAAGAAAGAAGGGATACTGGTCTGTAGTTGTTGACATCGGAGGGATCGAGTGTAGGTTTTTTCAGAAGGGGTGCAACTCTCGCTCTCTTGAAGACGGAAGGGACGTAGCCAGCGGTCAGGGATGAGTTGATGAGCGAGGTGAGGTAAGGGAGAAGGTCTCCGGAAATGGTCTGGAGAAGAGAGGAGGGGATAGGGTCAAGCGGGCAGGTTGTTGGGCGGCCGGCCGTCACAAGCGAGATTTCATCTGGAGAGAGAGGGGAGAAAGAGGTCAGAGCACAGGGTAGGGCAGTGTGAGCAGAACCAGCGGTGTCGTTTGACTTAGCAAACGAGGATCGGATGTCGTCGACCTTCTTTTCAAAATGGTTGACGAAGTCATCTGCAGAGAGGGAGGAGGGGGGGGGAGGGGAGGATTCAGGAGGGAGGAGAAGGTGGCAAAGAGCTTCCTAGGGTTAGAGGCAGATGCTTGGAATTTAGAGTGGTAGAAAGTGGCTTTAGCAGCAGAGACAGAGGAGGAAAATGTAGAGAGGAGGGAGTGAAAGGAGTTTTCCTCCATTTCCGCTCGGCTGCCCGGAGCTCTGTTCTGTGAGCTCGCAATGAGTCATCGAGCCACGGAGCGGGAGGGGAGGACCGAGCCGGCCTGGAGGATAGGGGACATAGAGAGTCAAAGGATGCAGAAAGGGAAGAGAGGAGGGTTGAGGAGGCAGAATCAGGAGAAAGGTTGGAGAAGGTATGAGCAGAGGGAAGAGATGATAGGATGGAAGAGGAGAGAGTAGCGGGGGAGAGAGAGCGAAGGTTGGGACGGCGCGATACCATCCGAGTAGGGGCAGTGTGGGAAGTGTTGGATGAGAGCGAGAGGGAAAAGGATACAAGGTAGTGGTCGGAGACTTGGAGGGGAGTTGCAATGAGGTTAGTGGAAGAACAGCATCTAGTAAAGATGAGGTCGAGCGTATTGCCTGCCTTGTGAGTAGGGGGAAGGTGAGAGGGTGAGGTCAAAGAGGAGAGGAGTGGAAAGAAGGAGGCAGAGAGGAATGAGTCAAAGGTAGACGTGGGGAGGTTAAAGTCGCCCAGGACTGTGAGAGGTGAGCCGTCCTCAGGAAAGGAGCTTATCAAGGCATCAAGCTCATTGATGAACTCTCCGAGGGAACCTGGAGGGCGATAAATGATAAGGATGTTAAGCTTGAAAGGGCTGGTAACTGTGACAGCATGGAATTCAAAGGAGGCGATAGATAGATGGGTAAGGGGAGAGAGAGAGAATGACCACTTGGGAGAGATGAGGATCCCGGTGCCACCACCCCGCTGACCAGAAGCTCTCGGGGTGTGCGAGAACACGTGGGCGGACGAAGAGAGAGCAGTAGGAGTAGCAGTGTTATCTGTGGTGATCCATGTTTCCGTCAGTGCCAGGAAGTCGATGGACTGGAGGGAGGCATAGGCTGAGATGAACTCTGATCTAGGAACAGTGGGTTAACTGATCTAGGAACAGTGGGTTAACTGATCTAGGAACAGTGGGTTAACTGATCTAGGAACAGTGGGTTAACTGATCTAGGAACAGTGGGTTAACTGATCTAGGATCAGTGGGTTAACTGATCTAGGAACAGTGGGTTAACTGCCTTGTTCAGGGGCAGAACGACAGATTGTTTTACCTTGTCAGGGTGGAGGATTTGATCTTGCAACCTTCCAGTCCAACACGCTAAACCACTAGGCCACCTGCCTCCCCATCTACAGAGAGTTGTTTAAATAGCAGTGGGCCAAATTGTAACCTAGTGGTGTACAGTATGCTCCAGAGGCAGCAGCTTAGACAGCTGAACAACCCACATAAATTCGACAGAATATTATAGAACTATTATATTATAGTATTATTATATCATATTATAGTACTATTATATTATAGTACTATTTTATTATATTATATGACTATTATATTATAAATACTATTATAGTACTATTATATTATAGTACTATTATATTATAGTACTATTATATTATATTATAGTACTATTATATTATATTATAGTACTATTATATTATAGTACTATTATAGTACTATTATATTATAGTACTATTATAAAATCATATCAATATATTATAGTACTATTATATTATAGTACTATTGTATTATAGTACTATTATATTATGAAATTACTATTATATTATAGTACTATTATATTATAGTACTATTATATTATATTATAGTACTATTGTATTATAATTTTTATTATATTATAGTACTATTATATTATATTACTATTATATTAGTAACACTATTTTGTAGTATACTGAAATTCTGACCCGAGGTGTAAATGGAATGTACTTCATTGATGCACTCTTCTCTCCATACTCTGACCTTGGATTTAAGCATGAGAATAGAGTCGCCGCTATTAGGTTTTATGTGGAATTTAAATAAATGAAGGTGTGGCTAAAGATCGTAGGTATTCTGACATTGACTTAATTCTCTTAAAGTTCCAACACCTTTATGAGGGAGAAACCAATTAAATGAGAAACAAGCATTTTGTGAGTATGGAAACATGGGCCAAACACTTTACATGTTGCCTTTATATTTTTGTTCAGTACAACATATTCATAACAAAACATATACTGCGAAGAACAATACAATACAATACATTTTAACTATATCCCTCATTTCAGACATTACACTCATTTTTACACTCCATTCCAGACATTATACTCCATTCCAGACATTACACTCCATTCCAGACATTACACTCCATTCCAGACATTAAACTCCATTCCAGACATTACACTCCATTCCAGACATTACACTCCATTCCAGACATTATACTCCATTCCAGACATTACACTCCATTCCAGACATTACACTCCATTCCAGACATTAAACTCCATTCCAGACATTACACTCCATTCCAGACATTAAACTCCATTCCAGACATTACACTCCATTCCAGACATTATACTCCATTCCAGACATTATACTCCATTCCAGACATTACACTCCATTCCAGACATTACACTCCATTCCAGACATTACACTCCATTCCAGACATTACACTCCATTCCAGACATTACACTCCATTCCAGACATTACACTCCATTCCAGACATTACACTCATTCCAGACATTAAACTCCATTCCAGACATTACACTCCATTCCAGACATTAAACTCCATTCCAGACATTAAACTCCATTCCAGACATTACACTCCATTCCAGACATTACACTCCATTCCAGACATTACACTCCATTCCAGACATTACACTCCATTCCAGACATTACACTCCATTCCAGACATTACACTCCATTCCAGACATTAAACTCCATTCCAGACATTACACTCCATTCCAGACATTACACTCCATTCCAGACAATACACTCCATTCCAGACATTATACTCCATTCCAGACATTACACTCCATTCCAGACATTAAACTCCATTCCAGACATTACACTCCATTCCAGACATTACACTCCATTCCAGACATTACACTCCATTCCAGACATTACACTCCATTCCAGACATTACACTCCATTCCAGACATTACACTCCATTCCAGACATTACACTCCATTCCAGACATTACACTCCATTCCAGACATTACACTCCATTCCAGACATTAAACTCCCATTCCAGACAATACACTCCATTCCAGACATTACACTCCATTCCAGACATTACACTCCATTCCAGACGTTACACTCCATTCCAGACATTACACTCCATTCCAGACATTACACTCCATTCCAGACATTACACTCCATTCCAGACATTATACTCCATTCCAGACATTAAACTCCATTCCAGACATTACACTCCATTCCAGACATTACACTCCATTCCAGACATTACACTCCATTCCAGACATTAACACTCCATTCCAGACATTACACTCCATTCCAGACATTAAACTCCATTCCAGACATTACACTCCATTCCAGACATTACACTCCATTCCAGACATTAAACTCCATTCCAGACATTACACTCCATTCCAGACATTAAACTCCATTCCAGACAAATTACACTCCATTCCAGACCAGACATTACACTCCATTCCAGACATTACACTCCATTCCAGACATTACACTCCATTCCAGACATTAAACTCCATTCCAGACATTACACTCCATTCCAGACATTAAACTCCATTCCAGACAAACTCCATTCCAGACATTATACTCCATTCCAGACATTACACTCCATTCCAGACATTACACTCCATTCCAGACATTACACTCCATTCCAGACATTACACTCCATTCCAGACAATACACTCCATTCCAGACATTACACTCCATTCCAGACATTACACTCCATTCCAGACATTACACCCATTCCAGACATTACACTCCATTCCAGACATTACACTCCATTCCAGACATTACACTCCATTCCAGACAATACACTCCATTCCAGACATTAAACTTCATTCCAGACATTATCCCAGACATTACACCATTCCAGACATTACACTCCATTCCAGACATTACACTCCATTCCAGACATTACACTCCATTCCAGACGTTATACTCCATTCCAGACATTATTATGAGCCTTCCTCCCCTCAGCAGCCTGCACTGTGGCACATGCGTCAACCATATACAGTCAAGTAAACCCTTGTTCTTCTTCAGAAGATGAACCACTGTCTGCAGAATCAGTGCCAGGAACAAAGACAATTGAGTGTAAGAAACTCCCTCAGGGGCTGATCTCTTGACTGGCTCTCAGGCGTTGTGTTACGTCCCCTGACTGCCTCGTCTGGTCAGTTCCTCACGGAGCTGGAAACACCAACAGACAGACACAGTGGTAGATGTGATTATCAGGCAGAGCTGAGGTGAAATGTGGATACACAATGGGCTGTTATAAACACACACACAAATCTTTTTTTTTTAAAGTTTGATCAAAATGAATACCGTACTTACTCGGCCCATTACTCATTGTTGTGTTATCCACATTGTTGGTTGTGAGATCGTGGTTGGGTTTGTACTGAATGTTGTGAGTCACTAGTTGTTTGTGTGGTAGTTGGAAATGTTATTGTAATTGGTGTGGTTGTAATGGCTGTAGCACAAAGACACACAAACAGAGGTTGATTGATTGGTTGATTGGTTGATTGGTTGAGTGGTTGATTGATTGGTTGATTGGTTGATTGATTGGTTGAGTGGTTGTTTGATTGTTTGATTGATTGGTTGATTGGTTGATTGATTGGTTGATTGGTTGATTGGTTGATTGGTTGAGCGGTTGATTGATTGGTTGAGTGGTTGATTGATTAGTTGATTGGTTGGTTGATTGATTGGTTGAGTGGTTGATTGATTGGTTGATTGGTTGAGTCGTTGATTGATTGATTGGTTGATTGATTGATTGGTTGGTTGATTAATTGGTTGATTGGTTGATTGGTTGAGTAGTTGATTGATTGGTTGATTGGTTGGTTGATTGATTGATTGGTTGAATGGTTGGTTGGTTGATTGGTTGATTTATTGGTTGATTGGTTGATTGGTTGATTTATTGGTTGATTGGTTGAGTGGTTGATTGATTGGTTGATTGGTTGGTTGACTGGTTGATTGATTGGTTGAGTGGTTGATTGATTGGTTGATTGGTTGATTGATTGTTTGGTTGATTGGTGCGTTAAGTGGTTGATATATTGGTTGATTGATTGGTTGATTGGTTGATTGGTTGAGTGGTTGTTTGATTGGTTGATTGGTTGGTTGATTGGTTGATTGATTGGTTGATTAGTTGATTGGTTGGTTGAGTGGTTGATTGACTAGTTGGTTGGTTGATTTAAGGAATACCTAGGATAGGATAAAGTAATCCTTCTCACCCCCCCGCCCTTAAATGATTTAGATGCACTATTGTAAAGTGGCTGTTCCACTGGATGTCATAAGGTGAATTCACCAATTTGTAAGTCGCTCTGGATAAGAGCGTCTGCCAAATGACTTAAATGTAAATGTAAAATTAGTTGATTGGTTGGTTGATTGGTTGATTGGGAGTTTTGTCTCTCTAGCATGCTTATCAACTAGCATCTCTCTGTAGCAGTGAAACTACCAGAACACCAGAAAGGGGCTGAATGATCTCCGGAGAACGTGGTGTATTTATACGTTACCACCACTTGAGTTAACACTGACGATCACACAGCGCAGCTCGGAGCGCTACCTGGAACTGAGATCAACAGAAGTGAGAACAACTGTTGCGCTGGTCAGATCTTTGTTTACACAGCATTTCAATAAAGAGTTACAAAATAAAAACAAACCCCACACCGTTAAAACCAACGTAGCGGTTTAAAGACAGTGATAACTTCTTACTGTCTGCTGTTGCAGCTCTCCAATCATATTACCCAATCAACTAAAGGTATTCATATCCAATAGGCTTAATAGTAGACTACAGAAATGTCTGGTTCAAACAAGTTTCAAGTTTAAGGTTTTGTCGTTTTTAATTTTGCCTTTATTTAATCAGGTACGTCTATGAGAACACATTCTGTCGTGATCTAAGTTTCAAGTTTAACTAGCTGCAGGCTGACCTGCCGAGCACCCCTGAGCAATGAAGCACACAGGATAGTACCCTCCCTCCTCATCATCAGTAGGCGTCCATCTTAGAAGGTACTCTCCTGGGCTAGTGGTGTTCTCTCTGATGTTGCCAGGTCCACTCATCAACAGCTCTGAAACCCTTACGCACGGGGAGACGAAAAGACAATGAGACACAATGTGCAAAGTATAAAAATTACCATAAACAGTATTATCATTTGTCAGTGTGATTTAATATGAAACTTTCTTCAACCATGTGCGTTATAAGGAGTCAATGTTTTAACTACAGTTAGGTCAATTGAGCAATACACAAATTGTCCATTCTTTATAACTGTCATTGTTAAAGAAAAGTTTTGAAATAAATCACGTTGACAGAATTTGATAAAAGGTTTATGGTTATTAATTTTTTTACACTTTGCACAATCCCGTTGCACTATGAAAATGTTGCCCAGTGGAATGTTCTGCACATTGTAGTTACAACAAGTAATGAATAAAGCCGATTAATTACCCATATGAATATAATCAGTCATTTACTGTACATGCCAGAACAGGAAACAGGAAAGAGATCAGTTTTGCACATGTCTGAGTATTCTGTAGTGTAAACTAACGTCATCATGGTCTCTAAGGTCGAGATACACAGTCAGTTTTTCCACCCAGTGGGGACAAATCGTTTTACAAAGTGCTTCGCTAACTGTCATGATGCATCAGTCCAGGGGTGTCAAACTCAGTACCCGGAGGGTCACGTGTCAGCTGATTTCTGTTTTTTCATTTCAATTTGTGTCCAATTAAGACCTAGAAAACATGGTGAGGTTGAGGTCCTAATAAGCAATGACCTAAATATATCAATCAAATACAAGAGAGGAGTAAATACCTGGAGACACACACACCTGGCACTCCAGGAAGTGAGTTTGACAGCAGTGATTTAGGCTAATAGCCCATGTCGGGTGAAGTGCTTCACGTTGCTTATCTCTTACGTGGAGTGGGTCGTCTGTGCTCTGACACTGATCTCCAGGAGATGGTCTGCGGAGGCCTAGAGCAGTGCTCCCTGGGCTGGCGTTGGAGACTGGAACATGGGTATGTACACCCCCTCCGTACAGGACGGCACCACGGGGTCGACTGGAAGAAAACCCAATGTGATTTGAGATACAACACATGGTACCAGTCTCTTTAACCAACATTCCACAATGACATGTACAAGGAGTGGAGTATCGGCTAAACAGATTGGTACATGACTGGCTATATGTCTGGCTACATGACTGGCTACATGTCAGGCTATATGACTGGCTACATGTCAGGCTATATGACTGGCTACATGTCAGGCTACCTGTCAGGCTACATGTCAGGCTACATGTCATGCTACAAGTCAGGCTACATGTCTGGCTATATGACTGGCTACATGTCAGGCTATATGACTGGCTACATGTCAGGCTACCTGTCAGGCTACATGTCAGGCTACATGTCAGGCTACATGTCAGGCTACATGTCAGGCTATATGTCAGGCTACATGTCAGGCTACATGTCAGGCTACATGTCTGGCTACATGTCTGGCTACATGCCAGGCTACCTGTCAGGCTACATGTCAGGCTACATGTCTGGCTACATGTCTGCTATATGACTGGCTGCTATGTCAGGCTATATGACTGGCTACATGTCAGGCTATATGTCAGGCTACATGTCAGGCTACATGTCTGGCTACATGCCAGGCTACCTGTCAGGCTACATGTCTGGCTACATGTCAGGCTACATGTCTGGCTACATGTCTGGCTATATGACTGGCTACATGTCAGGCTATATGACTGGCTACATGTCAGGCTATATGTCAGGCTATATGTCAGGCTACATGTCTGGCTACATGTCAGGCTATATGTCAGGCTACATGTCAGGCTACATGTCTGGCTACATGTCTGGCTATATGACTGGCTACATATCAGGCTACATGACCAGCTACATGTCAGGCTACATGACTAGTTACCAATGTTTTTCCAGAATAAATCAGTCCCAGAACCACACCACTATGCTACAGGATTGGCTACCCTGCATGAAATGCAATGACCATCCAATTCACGAATTGGCCTTTTGACCAATCACATCAGATCTTATCACATCAGATATATATCAGAGCCAATCTGATTGGTCAAAACACCTGGGCTGCATGTGTAAACGGAGCCTTTTCGATCTTTCTTTCTTCACCTGTCATTGCAAACTGAACACATGGTACATGACTGGCTATATGTCTGGCTACATGACTGGCTACATGTCAGGCTATATGACTGGCTACATGTCAGGCTATATGACTGGCTACATGTCAGGCTACCTGTCAGGCTACATGTCAGGCTACATGTCATGCTACAAGTCAGGCTACATGTCTGGCTATATGACTGGCTACATGTCAGGCTATATGACTGGCTACATGTCAGGCTACATGTCAGGCTACATGTCAGGCTACATGTCAGGCTACATGTCAGGCTACATGTCAGGCTATATGTCAGGCTACATGTCAGGCTACATGTCAGGCTACATGTCTGGCTACATGTCTGGCTACATGCCAGGCTACCTGTCAGGCTACATGTCTGGCTACATGTCAGGCTACATGTCTGGCTACATGTCTGGCTATATGACTGGCTACATGTCAGGCTATATGACTGGCTACATGTCAGGCTATATGTCAGGCTACATGTCAGGCTACATGTCTGGCTACATGCCAGGCTACCTGTCAGGCTACATGTCTGGCTACATGTCAGGCTACATGTCTGGCTACATGTCTGGCTATATGACTGGCTACATGTCAGGCTATATGACTGGCTACATGTCAGGCTATATGTCAGGCTATATGTCAGGCTACATGTCTGGCTACATGTCAGGCTATATGTCAGGCTACATGTCAGGCTACATGTCTGGCTACATATCTGGCTATATGACTGGCTACATATCAGGCTACATGACCAGCTACATGTCAGGCTACATGACTAGTTACCAATGTTTTTCCAGAATAAATCAGTCCCAGAACCACACCACTATGCTACAGGATTGCACCCTGCATGAAATGCAATGACCATCCATTCACGAATTGGCCTTTTGACCAATCACATCAGATCTTATCACATCAGATATATATCAGAGCCAATCTGATTGGTCAAAACACCTGGGCTGCATGTGTAAACGGAGCCTTTTCGATCTTTCTTTCTTCACCTGTCATTGCAAACTGAACAGGCAGTTTGCTGAGTGTACGGCCAGAGGTCCTGTTAGATTGAGATCCACTGCGTAAGGAAGTCCTCCATCATCAACTGAACTGCGTATGTTCCAGTTGTATTCGTGTTGCTCCAAAACGACAAGGTGCCGCCTAAAAGGAGAATAGATTAAAGGGACAACAAGGTGCAGTCCTAAAGGAGACTAGATTAAAGGGCCAATACACAAGGTGCAGTCCTAAAGGGAACTAGATTAAAGGGACAAGGTGCAGCCTTAAAGGAGACTAGATTAAAGGACAACAAGGAGCAGTCCTAAAGGAGACTAGATTAGAGGGACAAGGTGCAGTCCTAAAAGGAGACTAGATTAAAAAAAAGGTGCAAAAGCTAAAGGAGACTAGATTAAAGGGACAATACACAAGGTGCAGTCCTAGGAGACTAGAGATTAAAGGACAATACACAAGGTGCAGCCCTAAAGGAGACTAGATTAAAGGGACAACAAGGAGCAGTCCTAAAGGAGACTAGATTAGAGGGACAAGGTGCAGTCCTAAAGGAGACTAGATTAAAGGTGGAAAAAGGTGCAGTGCTAAAGGAGACTAGATTAAAGGGACAATACACAAGGTGCAGTCCTAAAGGAGACTAGATTAAAGGGACAATACACAAGGTGCAGTCCTAAAGGAGACTAGATTAAAGGGACAACAAGGTGCAGTCCTAAAGGAGACTAGATTAAAGGGGCAATAAGGTTCAGTCCTAAAGGGGACTAGATTAAAGGGACAACAAGGCGCAGTCCTAAAGGAGACTAGATTAAAGAGACAATACACAAGGTGCAGCCCTAAAGGAGACTAGATTAAAGGGACAACAAGGTGCAGTCCTAAAGGAGACTAGATTAAAGGGACAATACACAAGGTGCAGCCCTAAAGGAGACTAGATTAAAGGGACAATACACAAGGTGCAGCCCTAAAGGAGACTAGATTAAAGGGACAATAAGGTGCAGCCCTAAAGGAGAATATATTAAAGGGACAACAAGGTGCAGTCCTAAAGGAGACTAGATTAAAGGGCCAATACACAAGGTGCAGTCCTAAAGGGAACTAGATTAAAGGGACAAGGTGCAGCCCTAAAGGAGACTAGATTAAAGGGACAACAAGGAGCAGTCCTAAAGGAGACTAGATTAGAGGGACAAGGTGCAGTCCTAAAGGAGACTAGATTAAAGGTGCAAAAAGGTGCAGTGCTAAAGGAGACTAGTTTAAAGGGACAATACACAAGGTGCAGTCCTAAAGGAGACTAGATTAAAGGTGCAAAAAGGTGCAGTGCTAAAGGAGACTAGATTAAAGGGACAACAAGGTGCAGTCCTAAAGGAGACTAGATTAAAGGGGCAACAAGGTGCAGTCCTAAAGGAGACTAGATTAAAGGGACAACAAGGTGCAGTCCTAAAGGAGACTAGATTAAAGGGGCAATAAGGTGCAGTCCTAAAGGAGACTAGATTAAAGGGACAACAAGGTGCAGTCCTAAAGGAGACTAGATTAAAGGGACAATAAGGTGCAGTCCTAAAGGAGACTAGATTAAAGGGACAACAAGGTGCAGTCCTAAAGGAGACTAGATTAAAGGGACAATACACAAGGTGCAGCCCTAAAGGAGACTAGATTAAAGGGACAATACACAAGGTGCAGTCCTAAAGGAGACTAGATTAAAGGGACAATACACAAGGTGCAGTCCTAAAGGAGACTAGATTAAAGGGACAATACACAAGGTGCAGTCCTAAAGGAGACTAGATTAAAGGGGCAACAAGGTGCAGTCCTAAAGGAGACAGATTGGAAGGGACAACAAGGTGCAGTCCTAAAGGAGACTAGATTAAAGGGACAACAGTTGCAGTCCTAAAGGAGACTAGATTAAAGGGACAACAAGGCAGTCCTAAAGGAGACTAGATTAAAGGGACAATAAGGTGCAGTCCTAAAGGAGACTAGATTAAAGGACAATAATGCAGTCCTAAAGGAGACTAGATTAAAGGGGCAATACCACAATTCTTACATACATTTAAAAAACAATATATAAACCCATTGATTCTTGAAGTATATAACTCATAAATGCCTCGGGGCTTAGTTAAACTGTCGTACCTCATCAGAACCAGTAATATAAACTTGTTTTACTCTATTGTTTGTAAACAACATAAATGTAAACTATACGTTTGGTATCATGGAGTCCTTGCATCCGAAGCTCTGTCTATGACTGTTAGAGTGGCTACATTTCTCCGACCTCTATCCTTCAGCTGTTTACCGAAACAGTGGCAGGTGTCGCGGCTTTGCGATTGTTAGAACTGCGTACCGCCCCCCTTACGCAGTGTCATTTCAGATAAATAACTTTCCCTTTCTTTAACGAGGTTCACAAAACATCCCCATGCTGAGCGCACAGCTGACAGCAAGCCAGACAGACAAAACAACACAAGTTGTACTTCTCTTCCCACAGGTCCTGTCTTATTCCACTAGCTATTTCTCTCCACTAGGTGGCAGTGTTCACTGGATACACTAACTTGGAACGCTCAACCTGGAAACTTATAGCAATCACGTTATTGTCACGGAACAATCAACAATGACTTATCAACTCCAAATATACCAAATATAATTCTAAAACTGGTTATTCCCTTTCACTTACTATCATCATCATTGTCTATCTGTTTTACTGTCATGTGGATACTAACCCATCGCAGAGTGAAGTTAACACCGGCAAGGTTACTAGATGTGACACACTCATCTGTTGGTACTGCATATCTCCATCTCCGACCTCTATCCCCATCTGGGTCAGTCAAAGGACAACATGTTGAAATCTTCTGACAATTGACTGGGACACTGTGAGAGAGAGAGGGGGGGTTGGGAAGGGAGAGAGAGAGAGAGAGAGAGAGAGAGAGAGGGAGGGAGGAAAGAGGGGAGGGAGAGGGAGAGAGAGAGAGAGAGAGAGAGAGAGAGAGAGAGAGAGGGGGAGAGAGAGAGAGAGAGAGAGAGAGAAGGGGGGACAGAGGCAGAGGGGGTGGGAGAGGGCAGAGCGGGGGTGGGAGAGAGGAGGAAAGATGGTGGAGGGACACACACACACACCCAACACACACACACACACACCCAACTACACACACACACAACCACACACACACACACACACACACACACACACACACACACACACACACACACACACACACACACACACACACACACACACACACACACACACACACACCCAACTACACACACACCCAACTACACACACACACACACACACACACACACACACACACACACACACACACACACACCACACACACACACACACACACACACACACACACACACACACACACACACACACACACACACACACACATGCCACACACACACACACACACACACACACACACACACACACCCAACTACACACACACCCAACTACACACACACACACACACACACACACACACACACACACACACACCCACCACACAACACACACACACACACACACACACACACACACACACACACACACACACACACACACACACACACACACACACACACACACACACACACACACAGCACACACACACACACACACACACACACACACACAATCATAATTTCCTTAGAACCACGCAGATGAGGAAACGTAACGTGATTGTTTTTGTTTGAGGAATGTGAGGAAAAAGCCTTGGAATGAGGACAAGCTTTCATAGAAGCCATATTTGAGAAACACAACACACCCACAAATAAAATAAAAACCCACTTTCTAATGTTACCTACTGGGGAAAAGCATCAGCTGTAATCAAATCAATTGTATTTGTCACGTTGAACACAATAGGTCACCGTGACTTACAAGCCCCTAACCAACAATGCAGGGTAAAAATAACTAAGAAAATGTGGAAGAGAAACTAAATTGTAAGACAATAAGCTGTCTAATTTGCCAGGTCGCAGTTGCAAATGAGAACTTGTTCTCAACTAGCCTACCTGGTTAAATAAAGGTGAAATAAAAAAATAAAAAATAAAAAAATAAAATAACAATAACAAGGCGATATACAAGGGGTACTGGTACCGAGTCAATGTGCAACAAGGGTAGTCGAAGTAATTAGGGAAATATGTACAATGTAGGTCGGGGTAAAGTGACTATGCATAGATCATAAACAGAGAATAGTAGCAGTGTATGTGAAGAGTGTGTAGGAGTGTGTATGTACAGTGGGGAGAACAAGTATTTGATACACTGCCGATTTTGCAGGTTTTCCGACTTACAAAGCATGTAGAGGTCTGTAATTTTTATCATAGGTACACTTCAACTGTGAGAGAAGGAATCTCAACAAAAATCCAGAAAATCACATTGTATTATTTTTAAGTAATTAATTTGCATTGTATTGCATGACATAAGTATTGTGTATATAGAAGCTGTTCAGCAGTCTGATGGCTAGGCGGTAGAAGCTGTTCAGCAGTCTAATGGCTTGGGGGTAGAAGCTGTTCAGCAGTCTGATGGCTTGGGGGTAGAAGCTGTTCAGCAGTCTGATGGCTTGGGGGTAGAAGCTGTTCAGCAGTCTTATGTCTTGGGGGTAGAAGCTGTTCAGCAGTCTGATGGCTTGGGGGTAGAAGCTGTTCAGCAGTCATGTATTGGGGGTAGAAGCTGTTCAGCAGTCATGTCTTGGGGGTAGAAGCTGTTCAGCAGTCTTGTCTTGGGGATAGAAGCTGTTCAGCAGTCTAATGGCTTGGGGGTAGAAGCTGTTCAGCAGTCTAATGGCTTTGGGGGTAGCAGCTGTTCAGCAGTCTAATGGCTTGGGGGTAGAAGCTGTTCAGCAGTCTAATGGCTTGGGGGTAGAAGCTGTTCAGCAGTCTGATGGCTTTTGGGGTAGAAGCTGTTTAGCAGTCTGATGCTTGGGGGTAGAAGCTGTTCAGCAGTCTAATGGCTTGGGGGTAGAAGCTTTTCAGCAGTCTGATGGCTTTTGGGGTAGAAGCTGTTTAGCAGTCTGATGCTTGGGGGTAGAAGCTGTTCAGCAGTCTTATGTATTGGGGGTAGAAGCTGTTCAGCAGTCTTATGTAGAAGCTGTTCAGCAGTCTAATGGCTTGGGGGTAGAAGCTGTTCAGCAGTCTGATGGCTTTTGGGGTAGAAGCTGTTTAGCAGTCTGATGCTTGGGGGTAGAAGCTGTTCAGCAGTCTTATGTATTGGGGGTAGAAGCTGTTCAGCAGTCTTATGTATTGGGGGTAGAAGCTGTTCAGCAGTCATGTCTTGGGGGTAGAAGCTGTTCAGCAGTCTTATGTATTGGGGGTAGAAGCTGTTCAGAAGTCTGATGGCTTAGAAGCCGTTCAGAAGTCTGATGGCTTGGGGTAGAAGCTGTTCAGAAGTCTGATGGCTTGGGGTAGAAGCTGTTCAGAAGTCTGATGGCTTGGGGTAGAAGCTGTTCAGAAGTCTGATGGCTTGGGGTAGAAGCTGTTCAGAAGTCTGATGGCTTGGGGTAGAAGCTGTTCAGAAGTCTGATGGCTTGGGGGTAGAAGCTGTTCAGAAGTCTGATGGCTTGGGGGTAGAAGCTGTTCAGAAGTCTGATGGCTTGGGGTAGAAGCTGTTCACAGTCTGATGGCTTGGGGGTAGAAGCTGTTCAGAAGTCTGATGGCTTGGGGGTAGAAGCTGTTCAGAAGTCTGATGGCTTGGGGGTAGAAGCTGTTCAGAAGTCTGATGGCTTGGGGGTAGAAGCTGTTCAGAAGTCTGATGGCTTGGGGGTAGAAGCTGTTCAGAAGTCTGATGGCTTGGGGGTAGAAGCTGTTCAGAAGTCTGATGGCTTGGGGGTAGAAGCTGTTCAGCAGTATTATGTTTATTTTTTTATTTTACCTTTATTTAACTAGGCAAGTCAGTTAAGAACAAATTCTGATTTTAAATGATGGCCTAGGAACAGTGGGTTAACTGCCTGTTCAGGGGCAGAATGACAGATTTGTAACTTGTCAGCTCGGGG